>NC_052516.1:30891483-31045294 GCF_014356525.2 Nilaparvata lugens | reverse complement strand
GTTATCAATAAAAAATGATTATAATTCTATCAATACAGAATTAGTTGAATGAATTATTGTCGATGTACTGAGTTCTTGGTCAACAATAATTCAATATTGGTATTTACGGAATGGTTTCTTGAGTGCAGCAGAGGAACTTTGCGCACATATTTCACATTAAATTTTTCCTACAGTTACCATTGAATATGAAAAGTGGGTAATTATGGGTAAAATTCCCTGAAATCCATCAAATGTTTTTCCGTGTAATTTTATTATCAATAAAAACCTTAATTTATTTAAAATTGAATAATAATGTAGTAGTGTTTGAATGAAGGGGCAGCTGTGTGCTGTCAACTGCTGTCATCCACTGTTGTCCACCGCCTCAATATTATTATAACGTGCACCACAGTCACAGTTACCAACTTGATTTTGATTTTGCTGCACTGGTGCTCCATATAACCTACTATTTCGTGTTGTCATGTTGCAAATCTGGAGTGCAGAAAAAAATTTTCCCGCACTGGAGCGGAAAAGTGATTCTTTGCGTTCTGTAATCAGTGCAAAAATGGCCAGTTTAAAAGGTAACTGTAGGGAAAAAAATTGCCCATACTTCTGTATTCATGTTCGCATGTTTTCCACTTGTGATGGATAGCCAAAATATTGTGGAGCGAGCTGCACGGCGAATTGTAATCGAGGGCTCTGATTGGCTGAAAAGTTCAGCGTTCGGAGTGCTATGAGGCAAACAGTTAAAACAGAGGCAAGTGGCACGGCGAATGGTTTGGAGTACGGTACGGTGAATGATTAACAGCTGATTTTCAACATTATGAAACATATATGCTCATGTTTGTTGAAAGGCAAGATGTTCGGAGGAATGCACGGTTTGCTGCGCGGTTCGAGGTTCTGTTCGGCATGTGTGGACGCACCTTTAGTTGTTACAGGACATTTATACAGATAACAGGCCAAAGCAACATAATAATCTTCGTTCTTCTTCTTCCTTCTTCTTCTTCTTCTTCTTCTTCTTCTTCTTCTCTTCTCTTCTCCTCCTCCTCCTCCTCCTCCTCCTCCTCCTCCTCCTTCTTCTTCTTCTTCTTCTTCTTTTGCACAATTTCCCCCAAAAATTTCACTTTTCAACCATTCATTGCACAGCAAAGTCATAAGGAACCTTTTCGTTCAGGTACTAAAAAAAATCAGATCCATGCAGAAAAATCCCGATCAGGAGCACAGGGGGGTTCATGAGAGGGCACTTTTCGAGAATTTTGATGTAAAATCACACTACAGCTCAAACTAATTGGCCTACAGACTTGAAACTCTGCACAAACATTCTTCAAACATGCTAGATGCGCAATAAGAACGAATTTTGAGATATTTTGCCTCTAAGGATTCCAAAGGATGGAAAAGGATCCCATTAAGTAAACTGATGGTAAGGTGAACTCCATATGGAACTGAGATATTTGACACCATGATATTCTAACATATGTTGTAATCATTGGAAAGCTTGAAACAATTTCATCAATCAGCTGATCGAATTGATTTTGCGTTGATTGAGAGCGTGAGCTTGCCACGTGTTTGTTCCATTGTTGTATGCTTGGCCTGTTCGGTTTGCACCTTCTATCAGCTGTATATGGAGTCTCATACACTCCCATTAGAACAGATCACGAAGGTTTTCTCTGGTTAGGAGTTGTTGATAATTCTTTTTTCAAATTCAAATTTTATTGCCATCTAAAATCACATTGAAAACTTTCTTAATAGACAACAAGATTACAGAAACAAAATGACAAACATCTACCTACATTCATTTGTAGCACGGCCAGAAAAAGACAAACTTGAGTAGGTCTACTAGCCGTGAGTTCACAAAAAGACAAACTTGAGAACTAGCCGTGAGTTTATTGAATATAACTCAATATATATATATATATATATATATATATATATTATATATATATATATATAATATTATATATATATATATATAATATTGAAGCTATATTATAAATTCTTATTATTGTAATACTATATTGTTTTCAAATTCATCAAATGAATCCATCGGAGTCTGACGAATTTATAGGTAATGTAATCTAGTTATGATGGCTGTAACATTCCATATTGAGCTTCCTGCTCATAGCCAACAATCCTGCTTATATCAGAGCAGCTGATTTCAAAAATTTCGACACTGTGGATAATCTTGCATTGTAATTGGTTGATATCCTGTCGCGTAATATGAAATCCGTGGCCCAATGCAAAGGTTGAAGTTTGATTTGAAAATCAATTGTGAAAAGGAAGCTCTGATGGGATTGATTGTAATGTCCACATTATAACATGGTTGTAGATGAAATAATATTTAAATGCCACCTACCTATACGTTTATAAACCTCTTGCATGAGACCAATCGGACAAAAATTGTGAATTTTATCTGCGAGTTGGTCAGGATGCCCGTTATATTTCTCCACAACCAATTTGATCTGTTCAAAGCTGGCAGTTATCAGGAAATCCCCTAACTGCACATTATCACAGTTCGATGTTTCTAAAAAATACGGAATGAAAGAAATTAGATAATAAGAACGAACTTGGATGTGGGAGATGTGTTAGAATGAGAACCAAAAGATTGGTGCTGTTTGAAAATCCTAGAGAAGAGTCTGATGTGAATCCTACGATAGTAGTCTTCTGTCAGATGAGTTCACACAATTCCAAATGAGTTGAAGCTACATACTAGCACCACTTACTGGATGTCGAATCTACAGTATAGCCACATTCACGTTATAATATCAGTGTAAATGACAAGACAACATAGTTGAATAGTTTCTCTCTCCACCACCTTCTATACTTCCCTCTATACTATAACCTTGTACAAAGTGCGCCAGAGAAACTTACTCATTTGAAAAAAATCCCCGGTGAATTGGTTGTGTAGAGGGGTAGGAGGGGGCGTATCTGGAGGAGGAACTTCCCAAATTTATCCTCCCTCAAGTAAGTAGCCATCATGCTCTTGTCCAGAGAGCAGCGGGCCTTCGCTGTTGAGAGATTCTTTTCTAATGGTCGATCACTTGTTCTTGCTACGCAATGTGCATTCTGCGCTCGATTTCAAATTCCTCCTTACCGACTCGTTCCTGTTTGTTATTCAATTCTGCCGTGATTTAAATCATTTCGGGATTGTGGAAGTGTCGCTAAGCTTGGGAATGAACTTTCACAAACCATCAGAACTCCCGAAAATATTGAGAGTGAGGCAGTCAGTTTTGCGTTCTCCCAGGCATTCGGCTCACAAACACGCAGCTGCTATGCAATAGTAATATAAATTATTTATGACTCCTTTGTTCAACGAATTTCCCATGAAGACCTTCAATTTCAACCATATGAATTGGCTGTTGTTCAAAAATTGACTAAACGCGATTTTGTTGCCCGTCAAAATGCATGTGATATGCTGATTGACAAACTGCCTGAAGACACGGTCATTTTTCTCAGTGATGAAGCTCATTTCCACATACATCTCTTCAATGCATTTTTTATGGGGTTATTTGAAATCTCTGGTTTATGTCGATCGACCACGGACTAATGCCTGTGAGTATTGAATGTATAATTGTATTGAATTGTATATAATTACATTCTATCCTCACTGACTATAGCACACCTCATGAACAACATTCGCGACGCTTTGCCAACATACTTATTGATAACTCTTACAATGAGTGGACACAAATCTTGAAGAAGGATCCTATAAAGTAAGCTCATGAATATGGTAAGGAACGCCACAATGAAAATGATATTATATTGACACATGATTTTCTAACATATGTTGTAATATGTTAGAATATTTTTTGTGATATAAGATCAGCTGTGCTTTTAGTTCAAGTTTGTTTCTCGGTAATTCTTCAAAATTATATCCTCTACTACTAAACGAGCAACTTCTGTTTATATGTTTAGATGTTTATATGTTTTGATGTACCAAAGGATTGTACAGCCCTCGAATAATAAATCAATTTATTCATAGGCTGTTATACGAGCAAAATAAATTCCATCACTGGGGAAGTACCATAATCTTATCGAAGGCAGATAAACGACAGTTATCTAACCTACACAGGCTGAAACTAATAGATCAGTAATTATATTATAGCTTTCAGAAATTTATTAACTGAGAAAACCGTATGTATTTGTGATGTTTATCATTTTGATCAGTAAGGCAATATTTGAAGGTTAGAGATGAATTGAAGATAACCCTAGAATCAAAAAGATAACCCTAGATGAAGATAACCCTAGAATTGAATCAAAACAACCCTAAACCGACCAAAGCTAACTTGTCAACAAATAGCCAATTGAGAAGGCAGTTTGATTAATAATTGATCGCAACAGTTATATTTTATCAATTTTTTCATTTTTTATATTATAATTTCTATGCCGAATGGGCCTAAATATTTATTTATGAACTGTCATGAAGATATATTTGTTAGAATACGAAGACAAATTAGCTTAGCCTGTATATATATGATGATTGAGGGTTGATATTCTAACATATAAAAAACTATGTAAACAAAAAAGATATATATATATTCATTATTATGATTATTATTATTACAAGCATGTGTATTATTATATGTTTTTATACTCCTACTTTATGTTATAAAATCACGTCTATGTTCCACAAAATCATTGGCTACTTTTGAAGTCATTCAACAAATGCATATCGCGATGGATGAATTCATATTATTTATTTGCATATCTTTATAATTATATGGAACCTAATAAAAATAGTTGAGAACAACCTACAATCAGGAATTTTGCTCATTTGAAAGCTTTGAAGTTGGATACACTTCCACCACCCATTCAGCGTATTGGTTATGTCACAGAATCTGACCAATCCCGAATGAGTATGTAATTTTGGCGAGAAAAATTTCTAAGAAGAAACTCTAAGTGGAAATTAGAAGAAGACTCGAGGCCATTTTGCAGAAATCACCAGCGGGATACAGACCTGGTCCACATACATTGTTTAACCTTTTCGCTGCGCAATTGTTTTTTGCGCATAGCCTCTTGCTGCGTAAATCGACTACAGTCGACTTTTTTTCCTTTGAGCGCGTAAATCGACTTCAGTCCACATCAACAGAAAAACTTCTCCTTTGGCTGGTTAAATCGACAGAAGTCCCAAGTGGATAAACGCGATGTTTTCATGGCTCTGATTTGTGCTGCCACCTAGTGGAATGCCTTTGAACCGACCTCAACAGACAGACTAGTCCACAGTCCAGTGACCTTGTCAAACTGTTGAGCTAGTGAGTCGCGAGTATTTCATATTTTGAACATTATATTTCGGTTTATATCAGTTGTAAATGGTGCTAAGATATGATAATTATGTTAGTTCAAGTTTTTTAAAGTGAGTGTGATTAGTTTTATGATGAATAAATAATAATTTAGTGTACAGTTTTTAGTTTTGCAGTGTATCATCAATGAACAGTAAACAATAAACATAACCTAGAAAAATGAGTAGGTCTACCAGTAGGTCTATATCAGACGATGACATTCTCGAATATTTCAATCACGACAACTATCAATCTGGTTCAGAATTTGAAATAAGTTCATCAGATGAAGACACTTACGAAATTACACAGCCATACACAAGTGCTAGGTCTAGGCCCCCTGTTAGGCTCACTATTACCTGGACAGAAGTAAATGTTAAAGAGAAGGAAGAAATACAATTACAAAACAATTTCAACTTTCGTGAAGACAGAAAAATTCTTTTTGAAAATTGTTCTGAAGTAGAAACATTTAAAAAATTTTTCCCAGAACAACTCTTTGAACATATGGATTTTGGTTGTTCAAAGAACAACTCTTTGAACATTTGAATTTGGGTTGTTGGGAGCTACTAATTAGGCCTTTGAAGTTCATCTTTGACTTGTCACTGAAAACTGGAGTATTTCCGAGCAGATGGAAGATCTCGAAGATAGTCCCTATATTCAAATCCGGTAGGAGAGATGAGATCATGAACTATAGACCAATAAGTATATTGTCAGTCTTTGCCAAAGTTTTTGAAAGATCACTTTATGATAGGATTCTTTGGTATTCACGCCCCATAATGTCTGAAAATCAGCACGGTTTTCTTCCTGGAAGATCAGTTGTAACAAATTTGTTGGAGTTCACAGTATCTGTCTCTAATGTGCTGGATGCTGGTGGGGAGGTTGATGTTATCTATACAGACTTTAGTAAAGCCTTTGATCGTGTCAATCACGGTGTATTATTGAAGAGACTATCTCAGCTAGGCTTCAGCACTGCATTAATTGAATTCTTCAGAAGTTATCTGTTTCAAAGAGAGAATTTTGTATCTGTGCAGGGAAGCATTTCTTGTGCTTACTTCAGTACATCTGGTGTTCCTCAGGGCAGCAATTTGGGACCCCTTTCGTTTCTGCTACTGATTAATGAGCTACCCCTCCAGATACCCAACTCCAGATGTTTGATTTTTGCAGATGATATGAAAATCTTCAGAGAGGTGAGAGGCTTGGACGATTGTTATTCCTTGCAGGCTGACATTGACAGGGTTGCATTGTGGTGCCATGAGAATAAACTTGAAATGAATGTTAAAAAGTGCAAATGTATGACCATCTCTAGGAAAGCTAATCCAATTTGTCATTCCTACTTGATTGAGGGTGTTTGCTTGGAAAGGGTTACAGTGTGCAGGGATCTGGGCGTTGTTTTCAGTAGTGCACTGTCCTTCTCAGCACATGTTGACCACGTCATAAGCAGGGCAAACAGGCTCTTGGGCTTTGTCCTGAGAAACTCTGCTAGTTTTAATAATGTTAATACTGTGATAACCCTGTATCAGTCTCTGGTCAGGAGTGCTCTCGAGTATGCATCCATTGTTTGGAGTCCTTCCACTCATCTGGATGCATTGAGAATCGAGCGGGTGCAGAATAAGCTTCTCCGCTTCCTTTGACATTATAATATAATTTTTTAAGTAATAAATAAGTTCAACGATAATACATACATTTTATTTTTTATTCGAAATTCTTGGTCCTTTATTGATAGTTTTTCACTTTTTAGAAATAATATTATAGCCTGCATGAATCTGGCATGACATTTTACAATATGTTGAATCAGTCAGCTGTGTTTGAGCTGTTTTAAAACATCTGATCAGTAGTAAACAAAGTGTAACCTCAAAATTTAATGAGTAGTTCATATGTGGTTCGTGCTTTATTTGCAGAATAATTATAATTTTATTAAATAATTCTTTAGAAAATATGCAGTACAGAACGGTACTCTTATCTGATGTACAGTTACTGATAAGGAAGCTTTATCGCTCGGTCGCTAACTATTCCTTTAGCAAATTCTTTCATTTTAAAAGGTAATCACAATTTTTCTCTCTTCTCATGAGGTCTATTTAAAAAATTCATCAAAATATTGATCTCTTGAAATGTTCTATGCAATTGAGGCACAAAAATATTTTGAAATTAGATCCAATGATCCAATTAGATTAGATAAGATCTAATTTGAAAGTTTGATGCAATTCATTGAATGAGTAAATTCAATAAAATTGAAATCAATCTCCATATTCATCTAGATCAGTGGTTCCTGAAAATGGTCCGCAAAAGCTTTGGAAGTGGACAGCAAGGAACAAGAGGGAAGAAAAATTGATGTTTTAAGCGCTATTAATGTTATTTAAATGAACTTTATCAGTCTATTTTTTCAAAAGTATAAACAATTTCCCTTTGAAAATGTTATACCAAACTCATCGGAAGTTCAAAATTTGTTTTCAATCGGTGAAAGGAGTGATAAGTACCAAATTTTCAATGCAATATGATAGGACTATGAAGTTTGTTTGGAATCTTAATGACTGATTTGTACCATGTGATCGACCTAGCCAATTAAATGCGTGACACTCAATGGCCATACTGTGGGTTATATACGGTAGTTACTGTACTTTAGACTAGAGATAACTGATTGATTCAGAGTAAAACTGTTCTAGAAAGTGTAATAATGAAAATTAAATATTGTTAGAATGGGGCAGTGCATGTTAATTGGTCATACTGCAAGATTTGAGGATGAACGTTAATCAAAAACAAGTTGAGAACCAGTTTGGAAAACAAACATAGGATATTAATAGAGAAGCCAGAAGGGAAAATAAGTTATTGTGGTTCCTGGTGAACATTATGAGTCATGGAAAATGTTCATAGCAGAGAAACTGAGAGGAGTCAGAAAGTCCTGATCGTAAATTCAATAAATAAGTACCTATGATTGAGGAAATCACATGCTCATTATCAGAAGATTCTTGGATTGTTGTATTGAAGTATGTTAGTTGAAATATTTAGTTCTGCTACAATGATTGTATTATTGTGTAATGCCACAAAGTTGAAGGAATCCGTCTTACTGTTACTTCTCCTCTGTGGTAATGCTCAGAATAAATCAACAACCATATTTCTCAATTGTGATGAAGAAGAAACAATCAAAGAGACTCTACTTAGAATACTTTTCAATGTTTTGATTGTAAGATTTTCGGAAAATTCATTTCCATACCGCAGTGAAAATGCTGGGTGTAATTTATCTTGAAAAAGACCTACCCGTACTATTTTATTGATAATTATTTCAAGTATCTCCACTCAGTTCATTGCATTTATTGACTTTACAAGAAAGTAAGTTATAATTTATAATAAAATGCTGGGCGTAATTCATCTTGGAAAACTAGGTGTTTTTCAAGATGAATTACACCCAGCATTTTCACTGCGGTATGGGAATGAATTTTCCAAGAATCTTACAATCAAAACATTGAAAAGTATTCTAAGTAGAGTTTATTTGATTGTTTCTTCTCCACTACGATTTAGAAATATGGTTGCTGATTTATTCTG
Organism: Nilaparvata lugens; assembly: GCF_014356525.2. Lineage (NCBI taxonomy): Eukaryota > Metazoa > Arthropoda > Insecta > Hemiptera > Delphacidae > Nilaparvata > Nilaparvata lugens. The sequence continues at coordinate 31,036,508 of NC_052516.1, read as the reverse complement.
AGCATCACCACAGAGTAGAAGTAACAGTAAGACGGATTCCTTCAACTTTGTGGCATTACACAATAAGACAGTCATAAAAGGAGATCGGGCGGGCGAAGCCCGCCTCCCAGCCGGAGCGTGAAGGGCGGAGGCTACTATCCAACCCTATACAGTCATGAAAGGAGACTGGGTGGGCGAGGCCTGCCTCCCAGCAAGAGCGCGAAGCGCGGAGGCTGCTACCCAATACTTTAAAGTCATAAAAGACGATTGGGCGGGCGAAGCCCACCTCCCAGTCGGAGTGCAAAGCGTGGAGTTATTAATTGATGCTAGTGAGCAGAGTAAGATTTTTAGTGAGCTATCTCTGATATTTTCTTTCTTGCATACTTTCTCATATTGTTTTTATATTTATCGTATCATATATTATTGCTTGTTGGATCTATATGTGTAAATTATATATTTTATCTGTTGAATGGTGTATCTTTCATTCATAATCCTGTCCTCATGCATGACCAATCTTGTACTACCGGTAGCATATTTTATCCTTATTGACAAATTCAAAAAATTATCAACCAACAATATTCTTGATCAAATGTGTTGGATGCATCAGTGATATACAGCATTGATCGTTGAATCTTCAGAAATATTACATTCTGAAGATCACGGTATATAGAAGAATACGGTAGGTGTCACGCGCATGTTTGGGCTAAATTTCCGGTGGAGCTGACGTCATTTTATATCCAATCATCTGTTTTCAACAAATAAGTTTCATAAATTGCCAATAGGTGTTGAAAACCTCGGTTGGTGGCGATGACGCAATCTAGCTGGTTGGCCACTGCGCACACATTTCATGACCTCTACCGTTTTCATCTAAATACCGTGCTCAAGATTCATTCAAATGGTTCAACATGATTACTGAAATCGAATTGACTGAAACACAGGGTCATAGAATTAAGTTGAAGCAGTACTTCAAATCAATAGAAAGTATAAGGAATTCTAATCGAATATTGTCTTTGATCACACCTGGTATTATCTCACACTGCTGTTGCATACTACACTGGAGGAAGAAGAAGAAGAAGGAGGAGAAGAATAAGAAGAAGAAGAAGAAATTATGAAGAAAAAGAAAAATTAGGAGAAAAAGAAATAGAAGAAGAAGAATTCAAAGAAGAAGAGGAAGAAGTAGAAGAAGAAGAAGAAGAAGAAGAAGAGAAGAAGAAGAAGGAGAGGAAGGAGAAGAAATTGAGAAGAAAAAGGAAAATTAGAAGAAAAGAATGAAAAATTATTGCCAGAAAATGGGACCTGTCCTATTTTCAGAGAAGAGCAATAGTAATGGTGCATGAATGCTACCCTACCGTACCAGCACCCCCAACCTAATTAACATGCCCTCCTTCATACAGTCATAGAAGGCAATTGTGCGGGGGAAGCCTGCCTCCCAGCCGGAGCGCGAAGGGCGGAGGCTACTATCCAACCCTATACAGTCATAAAAGGTGATTGTGTGGGCCAAGCCCGCCTCCCAGCAAGAGCGCGAAGCGCGGAGGCTGCTACCCAACACTATATAGTCATAAAAGACGATTGGGCGGGCGAAGCCCGCCTCCCAGCCGGAGTGCGAAGCACGGAGTTATTATTAATTGATGCTAGTAAGCATAGTAAGATTTTTAGTGAGCTATCTGTGATATTTTCTTTCTTGCATACTTTCTCATATTGTTTTTATATTTATCGTTTCATATTTTATTATTGCTCGTTGGATCTATATGTGTAAAATATATATTTCATTTGTTGAATGGTGTATCTCCCATTTATAATCCTGTCTTCATGCATGACCAATCTTGAACTAGCATATTTATTTTTATTGACAAATTAATAAAATTAGGAACCAACAATATTCTCCATCAAATGTGTTAGATGCATCAGCGATATACAGCATTGATTGTTAAATCTTCAGAAATATTGTGCTCTCAATATTCATTCAAATTGTTCAACATAATTACTGGAATTGAATTTACTGGAACACATGATCATAAGTAGGAGTAAAGTGAGAGTTCTGAAGAAAAGCTGCCCCAAAGCTGGAGAAAAGCTGCCCCCAAATCTGCCCCGAAGCTGATTCTTAGTTCTAGCCTTGCCCAATCCAATGTAATCTGAACTAACTTAACCTAGCCATACCCCTAATCTCACAATAAATCTCAAATGAAGATCCCCATTCCCACTTTTTTGGAAAATCTAGATCCAGCTTTTTCTTATTTCTTGAATAACTAAGAAACTGTTAATTTTACAAAAAAAATTACAAGGATAACTTTTTCCAGTAAATCTAATAACAAATCCATCGACACCCCATTTGTCAAGATTGAACAGAAAATGAGGATCTCCTGGGAAAAGTAGATCCAGCTTTTTTCAATTTCTTTAATAACTGAGAAACCGTTAATTTTACAAAAAATCTACAAGAATAACTTTTTCCAGTAAATCTAATAACAAATCCATCGACACCCCATTTGTCAAGATTGAACAGAAAATAAGGATCTTATGGAAAAAGTAGATCCAATTTCTTGAATAACTAAGAAACCAAGAATAATTTTTTTCAGTAAATTTATTTGTCAAGGGATCCTAACTCAACTTTTTTTGAAACTGAGCAACAAGCACACAGAATCTCTAATGATATTTTCATGTTGAAACCCTCTCTTAAGCAACACAAACCTCAGCACTAAACCTCAGAGGGATGACCCTCTGTCTTTAACCAGCTAAGTTTGAACTTGGAGGAGCAAACCCTTGTTAGATGTATCCAAATATTTCATGATAAGAAGATATTTGCAAGTTCCATGGGAAGAGAATGGAATTATTTACTTATGGTTACCCTTCTAGGGTTAATGCAAATGATAATTTGAGAATCGTGGCGCATCGTGCCTCCCATATGCTTTCAGCTTCACAGTGACAGTAGTGATCTATAGCAGAGATGAACTAAATCTCTAAAGAGATAAACAAAATATAGTTTTCGTTTTTCTGTGTCTATTGTGAGATCCACTGAATTGTAAAGTAAGTAAGAGTAATTTCATGCAAGCCCAACTGTGAAATCTCATCTACAACTATTCTAGAGCACACTCATTTTTGTTCAGACATAATATAATGATTATAATTATTCAATATTCACCTCTAACGATGGGCAATAAATTAAACTGTTGATCAACCTCGGTTTTGTTAATTCCACTATCAGGCCTCATTGTCTGAAAATTTGAGAAAAAATTGTCAAAAGAATACCAATTTTCAAATTCAAATGAATAAGATGTTTGGAATTGAGTTCCATAATATGTTTTGATGTTAAATGTATATTGTATATCCTAGATACTCGAAATGATCTATCAAGTCCAGCTTTTGGACAACTCAACATTAACGAGGAGATCGAAGAGGGGGAGCTCTGGACAAAGGAAGAAGCCAACAGATCTGGTGTTAACCTCCAGGACTGCTTAGAGGAAGTGGTAAGAAATTATTATATTGGTTTAGTACAATGATTATGAATGAGCAAGTTCAAAACAAGGAGAAGCTTCAGTATTACAAGATTCTTCTTGTAAAATAACTTTTAATAATTAATAACAATCAATTCAGGATGGAGAAAATTGATCGTTAGTCCCAGTACTATAGTAAACGCAAATTGGTGAGGCGGGTGATGGTGGCACCATCTCTGATTTCCAATCCCGGTATTTCGGGATTATCCAATATCAATCCCGGGATCCCGGGACTGAGCCATTTTTAACCAATAGTACTCCTCCAATTACATGTTCAGTAACAGTGTGTGGAATTAAAAATGGCTAATTATAGGCTAGTAAATTAAATTTCATAGTGCCAACTAGATATTCCACTTATGATAGAGAAAGAGAAGAGGAGAGGAATGATTAGACAGAGAGTTAATAGATGGTGGTTGTTTATTTCTGATTTCTGAAGTCTTCTCAAAGTTCTAAGTGCATTTCAGGGAAATTTGAAAAATGCATTTCAGTGAAATTTCAGGGAAAAATTCAGTTGGCCTTGAGACGTCTTGGAGTAAGCATTGATTGTTTGTGTGTTTCCTTTGTTGTTACGATATATTTAAGTTCACTGGTTAACTATGATGTGTTTGAAGTGTGATATGGATGCTCTTAAACAGGACTTTTTAAAATGTAACTCGTGTAACACAAAATGCCATTTTTGTGTCAGTTTATGAAAGAGTCCAATTTTCGAAAAATGTCCATCGAAAATAAGGCCAAGGAGAGGTGCATAACTTGTAAAGAAGGGTCCGGGGAGAGGCAGTGAGGATAGAATGTGATAGAGCTGCCTTGCTCATAGCTGGATGCAGAGCGGGAACATGCTTGACCCCCAACTCTCTGGTGGTATAGGCCTACCACGCCTAAGCTGTCTCAAGTCTTTATATTGCAAGCATTATGCAAATTGTCTATATATCTAGTTTTAATGAAAATATTGAAACATGAACTCATCTCAATGGCTTTCTCATATTATTACCTACAATTTAAGTCATATACCTTTTCATCGTAGCTGCCACTGTTTGCATGTTAACCATGTGCAAACCGAAATACTATATTTAACGATTGCACATACATCCATTTTATTCTATGAACAATAATTATGCACGCATTCAACTAAAAAATGTTTTGGATAGGATTCTTAGTGCATAAAACGATCTATTCCCACAGATACCTTGGAAAGTGAACATTTCTGCACTGATTGCAGGCCGCAAAGAATCACTTTTCTGCATTAGTGCGCAAAGTGAGTACTTTGCATACTCCAGATTTGCAGCATGACAACGCGAAATAGTTAGTAGGTTATATGGAGCACCAGTGCAGGAAAATCAAAATCAAGTTAGTAACACTCATAGTGAGGCCCACGTTATAATGGCAGTGGAGAACAGCGTTGCCTTGCCATTATGTGCCTTGATTATAGTAATTTCAATGCTCACATAACATAAACCCCCTTCAAGCAGTAACATAAGTTTTTAATTGAACTACTAATCATTATAATCCAATTATTATTATTCAATATAAAATAAATTAAGGTTTTTATCAATAATAAAATTACACAGAAAAACATTTGATTGATTTCAGGTAATTTTACCCACTTTTCATATTCAATGGTAACTATAGGAAAAATTTAATGTGAAATACGTGCGCAAAGTTCATTTGCTGCACTCAAGAAACCATTCCACCCTCACCTACTCCTCGGGCATAAACGTTGCTTTCGGTGCAGCAAACTGTCACTTTGCGCACTAGTTGCACAAATAACTATTCCATTGATATGTTGTATAATAATACGTATTTGGTGTGGTCACAGAACAACAACATACCAATGCTATGAAGAGCCGAAATAATAAAATCATCATTACTTGAAACTATACTATCAATGGTATAATGGATTTGATGAGTTGACATTCATTCACAGAGACATTTTCCTCTATTATCTACGATTTATATATGTACTGCATATATTTGGTTTTTTCTACACTATTCAACACCAGCTTGATTCTGAATTTGTTTGATTTTCAGCTACTCATTTCATAGAAGAAATTAATTGATAGAACTGCCTTTTTCAAACAATGATATTTTTCCTAGAAAGGCGAAACAGGAATTATTTGTAGAATGTGCGAAACAATTCTCAATAAAAATTGAGAAATAATTTATATTCGTGACAAAAGTCAACAGATCCAAAAACAGAAAATCAGGCAAAAAGTGATGAAACTTATTCATTTCAAATGAAAATGAAAATAATGCCAGACTATTCATTCAACTATATGCAGAACCTATATACCTATAGAACTATGTTTGTATTGTGAAGTTTAAATGATGAGTTGAGTGTAATGAATGTAAAAATGTATTATGTAAATAAAGCCTGTAAGAAAAATCATCGAATTAATGAGTGTGACCTGGCCAGAATAAATCAGATTTCAGGAACTGAATACAACTGAAATGAATAAATAAATAAATAATGAATAAATAAATGTTCATTTCCCCCCAAAAAAAAACTAAAACCACAACATCAATTACACAAAATATTACATAAATTACAATATTACATACAATAGTTAGTTACAAAAAATTCTTTTAATATGTCCCCTACTCGTTTAGTTTTTTCTGTGTGAAAATTGACCTAATCCACTATGGCGTACCATGTTCTTAAGTTGGTTTTGTTGGTTTTTCTGTTCATATTATTAATTAGTTGGTGTTTAGTAAGTCATTAGGTGGTTAGTTGTTATTTGAAATAATGTTTTCTATGCTCTGTCTTCCTTTGCTAGTATAATATCAAAGGTTAAATCAAAGGTAACTAAGCTTACATTATATTTTCATAGTTCTATAATATAATTGCGATATTGGTCAAGTGTAGTTTTAGAGCAGAGTCACAGTGATCCATCACTGACTATTAGTTTAGTTTGAACGCATAATCTGTTGTTCTGTGATCATCAAATAAGTATGATTACAAATCAATTTGAAGGTTTTCCTGTGTTCTAGAAGTTTTATTGGTAACATTTTGTTGTTTGAAGATTGCATGATAGCCTATTGAATTGAATAGATATGTATGCAAACGTTGAAGTTCGAACCATTTTAGCTTGCACACTGATAACTACCAAACAGTTGCAGTTAAAATAAAAAGGTATTACAAAGAGAAGACATGGAAATGGAATGAAATAATATTTCAATGATAATAATACAATGAAAAAGGCTAAATCAGATTTTTCCAAGCTGAAACTGGAAAATAGTAAAAACAACTCCAGAAAGACATGGGATTTTTATTAATGAAATGCTCGATATACATGAAAAACACATTCAGCCAAATATAGATCCAGATATTTTGAATGATCATTTCACAAGAATTGGTGAGAAATATGCAAGCCAAGTCCTGGAAGATATCGATAATATTGAAATACCAGACTCATTATCCCCCAGTCCTAGAACAGCATTTTTTTGGGTCCGTATCACAGAGACAAGTTCTCACAGAGACAAGTAGTGTTTTTGAACGATATTAGTGTCAGAGAGACAAGTTACATATGAACAAGTATTCATATAAATGGCAGTCTCACAGGAACAAGTTCCCACAGAGACAAGGTGAGTCTCACAGAGACAAGGTGAGTCTCACAGAGACAAGGTGAGTCTCACAGAGACAAGGTAAGTCTCACTAGAACAAGTAGTGTCACTGGAACAAGAAGAGGGGTAGAGTCCCATTCGAACAAGTGGAGTGTCACAGAGACAAGGTCAGTCTCACAGGAACAAGGTTGGTGTGGTGTGTTGCCTACACATGAAGATGAAGGCATTCCATTTGCTCTAATAAATTGGATGTCATCTGTTTTTTAATATATATACATATATATTATGGTGACATGAATAGAATAGAATGACTGCCTTTATTCCTCTTAGAGAGCGAAGTTAGGGCGCAGTCGACCCTCTCTTACACTCAACTCTCTATCAAGTATTATAACAATACAAAAAATAATACAAATAATATGATTAAAAACAAACAATAGTTTAGTTATCTACTTATTTAAAATAATAACAAATTTTAAATTATTGAAGAGAAAGAGAAAAAATGACATTGAAAATAATACATAACAATGCTGAATAATAGTATTTTCTGATACTTCATCACTTTAGTAAAAAATAAGACATTACAGAATACAATACAGTAGGCCTACATAGCAACTGAAGTGTTTGCTATACATTTCATTTCCTACTTATTATCACTATGTAAATCTCGAAGTGGATAAGTAAACTACATTATGATTCATTTAAATTGTAAAATAGAATCTTCCTTCAATCAACAAACAACGTGACAAACAACGCTCCTTCAACCCACGTGACATACATATATAAATAAATAATTGACATATGTAAATAATGTGGTGACATCATTTGATGCCAGCTTTAAACGTTTCTCCTGTGGAGAAAAATGATGAATTTACTGAACTGTTTAGTGTATTCTAGACATTTAGATTCAAATCTATATAGCAATATTGATTCCCCTTTTCATCCAGGATATTTGTGGTTTCTTAAAATTTCGATTTATTGACCGAGCGGAGTGAGTTCTAAGATTCAAGTCGACGGCTTTGCATTTCTCTTTATAAGTAATTTCTCGAGATAGTACTGGTTGGAGACTCAAAACAAATATCTCACATCGAGAGAAGTGGTTTACCAGCAGTCTTGAAAAATATTTCTGTTTTCGCGGATCCGGATTCTTACCAATCAGTAACCAACAGGTGTCCAATGGATGTGTGCTGTCTGTTGTCTAACTACTACAATGATATCTGCACTACAAATAAAATTATTCGATCAATTGAACCAACAATAACTAACGGAGAACCTCACAACCTACAACCACAAACTTTAATCCTCACATTCACGCAATCAGAAAAACAAATGGTACTGGAAGCTGTTAAAAACAAGGCTCCCGCTGGCTCATTAACAATACTAACTATACATGAAGCTCAGGGTTTAACGTTTAGAGATGTTATCCTAGTGAGGAAGAATACTAAACCACTCAAGATTTACAATAGCATTCAGCACATAATAGTAGCACTTAGTAGGCATACCAACTCATTCAGATATTTAACAGTTGGGGAGCAAGATCTCATGCTGTCATTAACTCAAAAAATACAATCAGTTGAGGACAAGGATATCTACAATTGGCACACAAATAATTATAAACACAAAAACAAAAATGGCTGATTTGATGGAGGATTTGGATTTATTAGACATTGAAGACTTTTCGATTCCAAATTCACAAGATGTCAACAATACAATCCAACCTTTCAACTTGAAAATCATCAATTTCAACATCAGAAGCTACAATAAAAATTTTGAAGAATTTCTTATTCAACTGGAAGACCTGAACGTGGATTTCGACGTGATAGTCTTAACGGAATGCTGGATTGCTGGTGGTGTTTCCTTGAAATCAATTAATAATTATACCTGCTACAAAACAGAAAACAATATCCTACAGAATGATGGAGTAATAATTTATGTCAAATCCGACTATTTTGTCGAAATAAAAGAAATTGCAGTTAGGCAAGCCAACTGTTTGAATATGCATTCAAAAATTGGGAAAGATACTTTTGTTATAACAGCGTTATATAGATCTCCATCACACTTGGACTTAACAGAATTTCTCATTGATCTGAGGCAGATTTTGAATGATAATGGAAAGTATTTTCACATCGTTCTAGGAGATTTGAACATCAACACAAAAGAACCAAATCTGCACAGGCAACTGGAAGACTATGATAATCTACTCAGTGAATATGGATTCCTACATTGTATAAAGCAGGCAACTCGTATTGGAAATAATAGCGCTTCATGTATAGATCATATTCTGATAAACTTTAAAAAAGATATAATACCAATAGTTTTCCCAAATTCTATTACAGATCATTTTATAACTATTCTGGGAATTAAATATGATGCGGTGGAACACAATCACAACAGAAGAAAACCCTACTATGAAAGTATTGATTATAATGAAATTTCATTAGCACTAACAAATGAGACCTGGAATTCCGTGTACCTGCAGGAATGCTCTGATAGTGCTTTGAAGAAAATGATAGAAATACTGAAGAAATACACAGAAGAATGTAAAGCTATTAATAGAGTATCGCACACAAAAAGAAAAATTAAGCCTTGGATTACAAATGGATTAATCACATCAATAAGGAAGAGAGATAAATTACACAGACAAAGCAAGAATAATACAGTGAATCTACAGCTTAGAGAGTATTATAGAAGGTACAGAAATCTACTAACAAGTGTAATAGAAAATGCTAAGAAACAATACTTTTTAAGGCGATTTGAAACTTCCAGCAACTCCAAGCAAACATGGGAAGTAATAAGAGAAATAACTGAAGTGCAACGGCCAAGAACACAAATCCACCAAATCAACTTGGAAGGGAGAGAATTGAAATTGGGAGATGATGATAAAGATATGGCAAATTCTTTCAATGAATTTTTTATTAGTATTGGATCAAAACTGGCCCAGGACATTCTAAATAGCGATTGTAATGGCGCAGATGAGCATGCGGCAGCTGATCAGATAGTCTGCCGGTCATTATTCTTTACACCTGTCAGTGAGGACGAAATGATAAAAATCATTAATAGTCTTAAAGCTAATAGTGCACCTGGACTCGATAATTTAAAACAAGATTTTTTCAAACAGAATAATACAATACTTGCCAAGCCTTTAACACATAATGCAAACAGAATTTTTTGAGGAAGGTGTTTTTCCACAGTGTCTTAAGGAAGCTGTCATTTGTCCAATCTTCAAAACAGGAGATCAGAAAGATATGAATTGCTACAGACCCATATCATTACTATATCGAAAATTTTTGAAAAGTGTATCAAAACAAGACTGATCAGCTTTCTTGAAAAAAAATAATCTTCTATCGCCAAACCAATATGGTTTTAGATTTAGTCGCAGTACAAATGATGCTATCCACTATGTGACCACTCAGATTTCCGATAAAATAAACACTGAAGAGAAACCATTGGCAGTATTCTTAGATTTAAAGAAGGCTTTTGATACGGTGTCACATGACATTCTTCTTTCAAGGCTTGATAACTATGGAATAAGAGGAGTCGCATGGAATCTTTCCAGGAGCTACCTATCAAACCGAACACAATGTGTCAGAGTCAATGGATGTATAAGCAACAAGCTGACTGTAAAGTTTGGAGTGCCACAAGGAACAGTACTAGGACCAATTCTTTTTCTTCTCCACATAAACCCATTATGCAACATGGAAACTAATGGATCAATCACCACCTTTGCAGATGATACTGTTCTACTGTTCTCTGAACCGACCTGGGAGATGAAATGGAGAGAAGCCGAGACTGGACTTCAGAGGGTGTCTCGCTGGTTGAGTGAAAATCTGCTAACATTGAACCACGAGAAAACCTTCTTTCTGACCTTTTCGGCGACTCAACATGGACAGCCAACAGGAGATGAGATAGTAATCAAGAATCAATGGAATAACACTTCATATACAGCTCGCAGGAAACAGTCACAGAAATACCTGGGAGTTACAATGGACTCTTTTCTGCGCTGGGATCATCATCTCAATGAATTATGTGGGAGACTGAGGAAGACTATCTGCAGATTCAGGATTCTGAGGACACTGGTCGACAAGGGATGTCTAAGAGTTATCTACTTCTCTCTAGCTCAGTCCCTCATGCTGTATGGGATTGTGGGATGGGGAGGTGCAAGCTTCTTGCACATCGAACCGCTCCTCAGGGTACAGAAGCTGATCATGAGGGTCATCAACCAGAAGCCTCCACGCTATTCATCAGACCAGCTATTCAATGAGTTTGACGTGATGGATCCAAGACAGCTTCACTCCAAGGAGATACTATGCAGATTACACAAGAACCCAATAACATTTCAAACCAGAAACCACAACCACAACACCAGATACAGGAATCTTCTCATCACTAGTGTTGCAAGGAAGGCACTATACCAGAGACATTTCAATCATTTAGCACCAAAATTATATAATCTACTTCCTGCAAACTTTAAACAGATTAATCATCCTAGAAAGTTCAAAACAATAGTACACAATTGGTTGATGAGCAAAGGAAGACAGAACATAGAAAACATTATTTTAAACAACAACTAACCACCTAATGACTTACTAAACACTAACTAATTAATAATACACACAAAAAAAACAACAAAACCTACTCTAGAACATGGTACGCCATAGTGGAGTAGGTCAATTTCCACACAGAAAAAACTAAACAAGTAGAGGACACATTATAAGAATTTTTTGTAACTAACTATTGTATGTAATATTGTAATTTATCTAATATTTTGTGTAATTGATGTTGTAGTTTTAGTTTTTTTGGGAAATAAACAATTATTTATTTATTATTTATTTATGTTCATATGTTCCGCAATTACGGCAAAACGCAGCAATAGATTATCATGAGATCTGACAGGTATATTTGTTTTTAAATTGTGCCTCGACGTATAATTATACAAGGTTTTTTAGGAAATTTTGCATTTCAAGGTTAATACATTAGGTAAAGTCTCCTTCGAACGCCAATATTACAGTAAAAATCAGAATAGAATCATCAATAATAATTCAGCTGTTGAGTGGATTACAATAACGCATGCAATTAATATATCAATGTAACTTAATAAAAAATCAGCTGTCGTGTTGACTATTCATTGCATGCAATGACGCATGCAATTAATAACGGAAAGAAAATATAGTATTTTCTCTCGACCTTTATCTGCTTTTAACTCAGGCTGACCTGTTGCCAGTGTGTTGAAGGAGATTAGCTTTTGATGTTAGCATATTTTTGATACACTAATCCCAACAGCCATCAGCCGTTTTCACACTGACATCTTGCCGACACAACATACAAACAGGATTCACTCTTATGGACAGCATGAGAAGAGGCTGTGTTTTTTAACTGCGCGAGGTCTACTGTTCATAGAACTACTAGTCCAGGATTAAAATGTCGTTTTACCAAAATCATCAAATATTTAATAATTCAATACAATGATACATGTACAAATGTAAAGCTGACTTGCACCGAGGTAGAATCAATTTAATCTTAAATAATTTGAAATATATTTCAACTTGTTGTAGGCTTCATTTATTCATTGAACACCTATTTTATCATTATGGGTTATCAGAACCTATTAGAATTATGTAGATTGCCTTTAATGAATAAATTTAGTTCCATGTAAATGTATTTCTACCAAACTCCAAAATAGCTCTTTCAATGTGACTTTTAATTGTTCAGTCAATATCAAATAATGTTGATACTGCAGAAGCTTATACATAAGTGATATCAATGTAAGAGAGAACAGATTATATACTTCTTGATGAATGAAACAATATTAGAAAGATGTTATTCAACGGTATTTGAATACACCCCTGACTGTTATTGCATGGGAGTACCACCAGTAATTTATAAGTTTTCAATTCGTCAAAAGAGTGGCTATAGATAAAATAGTGTACTCAACGGTTATAATCTTCTCCTATCTATATTTTTTCTTCTTATTATTGTTCATCTTCTTCCTTCTTCTTCTTCTGTCTCCTTTTTCTATTATCTTCTTCTTCTTGCTTGTTCTTCTTCTTCTTCTGTCTTCTTCTCCTTCTTCTTCTTCTTCTTTTTATTCTTCTTCTTTTTCTTCTTCCTCTAGCTTTGTCCGGCAAGGACTGATTTGTTTTTGTATTATGGAGTCCCTTTTGTATAAGGTACCAAGAGCAATAACAGGGATATTTCCAGGGCTCTAGAGAATAATAATACTAATTCCCTCTGTCCTTTTGCTAAGTTGAAACGTGTTGCAACGTGAGTTAAAATGTATAAGTTGACCTAAATTTTTGAAGGCTGATCTTCGAATTGATAAAATTATAGAAACATGATCACAAGCAAATCCCTAAGAACATAATGGAGATGGAGACTATTCCTTTTAACAGAATCATGTTTCCTCATCATCATCACCATCCTCAGATTATAGGAGTCGATTTATTCGGCGTATTCACGCCGATCCATCTCATCTAGAAATACCATCATCTGAATATTATGGTAACAATGAAGTGTGTGCAGAAAATCTCACTGACACTGACTGTACAATTGTGAGATAACCTATTTTAAGTCAAGGACTCTAAGACTCTCTGTTGTGAGGCCGGGTGACATAATTATTCTCGAGTGACGTTTTCATGTGAAAATTTAGATTTTTCTCCCCTCACAGGTTTTTACCTTGAGCATTATTGTTCTAAAAAAGTACAATCTAGTTATAAAATATTGTTGGCATCGTTGCCAGGCTTGGGTCCTCTTGCATCCAATGCTTTCTTACTCTTCTGTTTATTTAATTTTTTTGCTCTTTTATCTAATCATCTATTTGATTTTAACCCAGTCACTCTGCGCTGTTATGTTAACTATATCTACTCATCTACACAATATTGTTGCATAATGGAGATGGAGACTATTCCTTTTAACAGAATCATGTTTCCTCATCATCATCACCATCCTCAGATTATAGGAGTCGATTTATTCGGCGTATTCACGCCGATCCATTTCATCTAGAAATACCATCATCTGAATATTATGGTAACAATGAAGTGTGTGCAGAAAATCTCACTGACACTGACTGTACAATTGTGAGATAACCTATTCTAAGTCAAGGACTCTAAGACTCTCTGTTGTGAGGCCGGGTGACATAATTATTCTCGAGTGACGTTTTCATGTGAAAATTTAGATTTTTCTCCCCTCACAGGTTTTTACCTTGAGCATTATTGTTCTAAAAAAGTACAATCTAGTTATAAAATATTGTTGGCATCGTTGCCAGGCTTGGGTCCTCTTGCATCCAATGCTTTCTTATTCTTCTGTTTATTTAATTTTTTTGCTCTTTTATCTAATCATCTATTCGATTTTAACCCAGTCACTCTGCGCTGTTATGTTAACTATATCTACTCATTTAAATTAAAACTTTATGAATTGTGATTAATTAGACTCTATTCATATTTACAATTACAAATTATTTCTCAAATGCTCACATCACATCAAAAGAATTACATCAAATCAAGCACTAGATTTTTATTTATATGATTCCTTGTAATATTCATCGAAGAATAGATATGAAGGGAATAGAAACTTTAAGGGAACGTATTTCACTGGGACAATAAGAATTACTTAACTTCGGACAGAGATTATTATAAATGTTAATAATAAGTGTATATTACATGCGGTTAGATTTTATATAATACTCCATATACGTACTTGAACTTGAGAATAATGATGATGTGGGTACTTACTTGGCACACTCTTCATCAAAGATGTGTCGTGGCTCTGTTGTTTCTCTGGAACAACGTTGCAATATGCACTCCCTCAACATGGTAACACCAACAAACGTTGGGTTGGGCAGATGATTATGATTGATATTGATAGTGATATGAAAACGATCAAAAGTTCTATTTGCCATACAAAGTGGCATTGAGGCGCGACTTGCACACTCGCGTACATTACATTTTAAATAGTTTTGAATAGATACACGTTTGGTCGCTGGAGGTCACCCTATGGAAAAATCCATCGTCAATATGGTATGATGTAGTATTGTGGAGCGTTACGATTTCCTTGACCAATTCCATGTCGACTGAATGTTTTTTGTCAACTATTGAACTCGCAAAGCAAACGCACAGGTAAAGCATCCTCGTAGAGGGGAGGCAAACAATACTAACCAAAAATCGATCTCTTCCTATATAGGGCTACTTGTAATATAAATATAAAGAAAATAAAAATCTCAGTACCCTTTTTTTTAAATATTTTATCACAACATGTTTCGGTCATTTATGCCATTTTCAAGTGATATGATAAATAAATACTACTGGAAGATTCTTATTTTGATCATATGTTAGTGTATTCATATGTTTTTATGAACTAGGACTGTAAATTTTGGGTTTAAATTCGCATGATTCTATCAAAAATGGGGTTATTGGTGTCTAATTGGATTAAGTTTATCATTTTATCTCTGTTTAATTTTGCTGCTTTATAAATATGAAATTCTTCTTTGACATTCAGTTTTTGACTTTTATTACTATAATTAAGTATTTTCATATTGGAATTTATATCTGTAAAATTATGGCCTGAATCTATCAAGTGTTCAGCAAATGCCGACTTTTGTGTATAATTTTTAGATTTTAGTGCTTGGATATGTTCTCGAAACCTGATATGGAAATTTCTACCCGTTTGTCCGATATAGAATTTGTAGCAATCACTACATTTAAGTTCATAGATTCCAGATTTTTTAAACTTATCTTGCTGTACATTTAAATTTGATTTATTTTTATCAGTTCGAATGCATTATTTGTTGTCCTATAACCTAGAATGAATTTATTTTTTGTAAAGGTTTTTCTTATAGCTTTATTAAATTTTGTGTTATATGGAACACAAATACCCATTTATATTATTCTTTATTATATTCTTCATATATATTCTTTATTTCCTACATTTCCTTGATTATTTTGAGTTCTATCCTGTATTAATTTTCCTTTTTGTTTGTAAATCATTCTATCAACAGTTTTGGTATTATATCCATTTGTTATTGCCATATATTTTATTATTTTCTTCTCTTTCCTGTAATTATCTTTTGACATGGGAATATTTATTAGCGTGTATATCATTGCATTGAAAGTTGAAATTTTTTGTTGCCAAGGATAATTTGAATCTCTAGGAATTATACAATCTGTATGTGTGAGTTTTCTATGAATACTAAAATCATGTTTGTTATCTTTCATACTAATCGTTAAATCAAGAAAATTTATTTCATGTTCTTGAACTTCAATCGTAAATTTTATAGAAGGTGATATTGAATTTAAAATATAATTCAAAATCTTCATGTGTTTTATCTTCATTATCATACAGACATATTATATCATCAACATATATGTGCCAATAAATAATATTTTTCTTTAGAGGATTATTATCATTCATTATTTTAGATTTTTCCAAATTGTTCATGTATATGTTAGCCAGATAACCTGATAAAGGAGATCCCATTGCCAAACCTTCCTTTTGTTTGTAATTTTTCTCATTGAATTTGAAATAATTTTGATCTACACATACTGTTGTCAATGCTATTAGATCTTCTTTTTCATCATTATTTATATAATTATCTATCAAATTTTGTTTCAGAATACTAATTGTTTCATCTGTTGGAATACTAGTGTACATATTGGTCACATCAAATGCTAGGAAAATAGCATCAGTTGGAATTTTTATATCTTTAATTTTTTGAACTAAATGATATGTGTTTTTCATGCTATGGTTTTCTCCCATCATTGTCTTTTGAGGTAGAATTTTATTCAAATATTTGCGAACTTTATATGCAGGAGCATTACGATAATTTACTACTTGCCTTATTGGTATTCCAACCTTATGTACTTTTGATTGGCCTCTAAACATTGGAGATAAAGGATTTATCATCTTCATTTTGAATTGTTCTGCTCTGGAGATTGATTTACATTTAGATACGATATTATTTATTTTTTTACTATATTCAAGAGTTGGATCTTTTGTTAAATTTTCGAATTTGTTATCTCTAATGAATTTCTCTACTTTATCATTATAATCTGTTTGTTTTATGATAACTGTAGTAATTCCTTTGTCTGCTTTTGTGATAATGGCATCCTCATTCTTCAATTTGTTTGAAATGGATTCCACCAGTTCCATATCTTCTTTGGATCTTTCAAGAATTTTTTTCTACTCATATTATTTCCTTTTTCAATTGCATTCATGAAATTTGTTCTCAATACGTTTTGATCCTCTCTTTCTTTCTTCCTTATAGACGTTCCCACTTCCATCATTTGTTCTTTCATGACAATTATTCTCTTTTTCAGTGAAGCCTATATTTGTAAGGCTCTTCACTTTATCATATGATTTATATTCTTCAATTTCATTGTAGTAGTTATTATCAGTATTTTTCTTTTGTTTTTGGATCAACAAGCTAATTTTCTTTGTTTGTCTGAGTTTTTTCTTCTCAATGATAGGCTGCTTAATCCACGTTTCAATATTGATTTTGAATTCATCTATTGATTCGGTATGAAAATGATTCTCCATTTGCTCTTTTATTATCTGATTCTTTTTGTTCAATCTTTTCAATTTTGAATATAAATAGTTTATCTCCTCTTGAATCCAAATTTTTTGTGCAGTTTTTTTTAGCAGCTCTTGATTTAGATTTTGTGAAAATATTTACATAACTAGGGATAACACCATTTCTCAAACAAGTTTTGTTGAATAAAATATCTTTTCTTATCTTTCTTATTTTTAATTGTGTATATTTTCATTTATGGACTATGCTTGGTTGATATGCCATCTTATTTATCTCTTCCTATATAGGGCTACTTGTAATATAAATATAAAGAGAATAAAAATCTCAGTACCCTATTTATTTAATTCATATCACTTGAAAATGGCATAAATGACCGAAACATGTTGTGATAAAATATTTAAAAAAAAGGGTACTGAGATTTTATCTTCTTTATATTTAACCAAAAATCTATTTTTCCCAGGAAGGGTAGAATATGGAAAACACATGTTAAATATTTCCTGCCGCCAAAGTGCAGTACTTTATACCGGGCACTAGAATTTTTAGAAATAGAAGCATTTGGTTAACTTTGGTTCTACGCTTCAGTGAACATAGTATAGTCTATGAGCAGGGTAGTTCTACCTGAGGACACCACCGATGACTGATTGACCGGGCTTTCCAGAAGTACCTAACGGGAAACATTTGACTTGTTTCATGGAAGCAAGGCATTGTAATACTGAATGAGTATTTATAAAGCAAGGCCTTTTGGTTCTAATACCCGAGACGTCAGTCTGCAGATTGTTGTTATGGAATGCAGAAAACTTCTTTCACCAACCTTAGACAATAAATGCTGTTTCAAAAGATTGAAAAGATAGAGACATGCCGCTTCCAAAATCTATGGATATGGTCTTTGTACTATATATTTTGTACTCACTACCATCTGTGAGTGTAGCATAAGGGACACACTATTATTCCTCACCCACCATATAGCATATAATATATCGAACTCTCTCACTCCCACTCAACCACAACACTCTCACACATACCCTTTCCTTCGGTCTCACTCGCTCTCTCTCTCTCTCTCTCTCTCTCTCTCTCTCTCTCTCTCATATGATAATGAATTGAAACACAGATTTCTGTCTTGGACACTAATATCATGCTTTAGTTAGATTAATAATGTTTCAATAGCCATCTGGATCTAGGTGAACTATTTGTAACACATAAACTAATAATTAAAACCACCCTAAATAAACCTTGATTAGTCCCAACCGATATGGTTTTCAGTAACTTTAAGGACATGACAATAAGACAATAATTGTGGGTTGGGAACGTAATTTTGAGTATTTATTATAATAAAATATAAATCCCATTTTTCTGGTGCTTTAAACTCGTTATTTAATAATAAGCCTACAGTTTAAGAGCCATCACTGATAAATACGTCACATAGTATAAATACAGAAGAACAAAAATCATAGACCTTATTCCGGGCCACTTTCTCATTAATTCTGAATTCTCGTATATGTGCGTGATAAACAAAATTTGAATTTGAAATCACAACATTTTCTGAAAAACATACAGTTTTGAATTACGTGCTTATTCTACGAAAATTGAAACCCCTTTCTTATCTGGCGTCTAGGAATAAGAAATATATTGACCGATAAATACGAACAATTTGGATGTAGATTAGGCGATTAGGCCTTGTCCAAAGAATTCAGCTTATAGTCTGTTATACAATAAATGAGCAATTCAATTCATAACATCTTATAAGTAGTCATCTTATGAATAGTGTGATCATTCATCAAATCAGTCTTATCAAGTCATAATTATCATCACCCAGTACAATTGAATAAATTAAGTCATACATTGAAAAAAAAACATAAACTATTTATAAACTCACAGCACTGAATATCACATTTTCAACAGTTTGAAAATTAATTTCCGGAATAATAAGCATTTTCATTTAGAATTAGATATAGTGCGTTTTTTTATTTATTCAAAGGCTAGTTTCTTCTAATATAAGAGAGTGGCAGATTATTGAACATGGAGTACACTGAATAGGAATAAATTTCAAGCTCTTACTCAATCTGACATTAGGAGTTACAATACTCTAGTAGTCCAGATAAGAGTAGACCCCACTGAACATCCTTTGCAATGTGGTAACGAGAATATTCAGCCATCTACTAGAAATGCTATCTACTTGGAATAAAGTCATTGTTATAATATCAGGGCTTTTTTGAAATGTTTGCCAATGTCCCCACTAAGAAATCTGATCAGGCTGGTTGGAGACTTCCAATCAACCTTACCATCACATTTCATTACATTACATTACATTACCAGGGCTACCAGACGTTGTTTTGTTTGAATGTTTAAATGTTTAAATGTTTAAATGATTAAATGATTAAATGTTTAAATGTTTTAAATGATTAATGTTTAAATGTTTAATTGTTTAAATGTTTAAATGTTTAATGTTTAAATGTTTAAATGTTAAATGTTTAAATGTTTAAATGTTTAAATGTTTAATGTTTAATGTTTAATGTTTAAATGTTTAAATGTTTAAATGTTTAAATGTTTAAATGTTAAATGTTTAAATGTTTAAATGTTTAAATGTTTAAATGTTTAAATGTTTAAATTTTAAATGTTTAAATGTTTAAATATTTAAATGTTTAAATGTTTAAATGTTTAAATGTTTAAATGTTTAAATGTTTAAATGTTTAAATGTTTAAATAATTAAATGTTTAATGTTTAAATGTTAATGTTTAAATTTTAAATGTTTAAATGTTTAATGTTTAAATGTTTAATGTTTAAATGTTTAAATGTTTAAAATGTTTAAATGTTTACATGTTTAAATGTTTAAATGTTAAATGTTTAAATGTTTAATGTTTAATGTTTAAATGTTTAAATGTTAAATGTTTAAATGTTTAAATGTTAAATGTTTAAATGTTTAATGTTTAAATGTTTAAATGTTTAAATGTTTAAATGTTTAAATGTTTAATGTTTAAATGTTCAAATGTTTAAATGTTTAAATGTTTAAAGTTTAAATGTTTAAATGTTCAATGTTCAAATGTTTAATGTTTAAATTTTAAATGTTTAAATGTTTACATGTTTAAATGTTTAATGTTTAAATGTTTAAATGTTTAATGTTTAAAATGTTCAATGTTTAAATGTTAAAATGTTTGAATGTTTAATGTTTAAATGTTTAAATGTTTAAATGTTAAATGTTTAAATGTTTAAATGTTTAATGTTTAAATGTTTAAATGTTTAATGTTTAAATGTTTAAATGTTTAAATGTTTAAATGTTTAAATGTTTAAATGTTTAAATGTTTAAATGTTTAAATGTTAAAGTTTAAATGTTTAAATGTTTAAATGTTTAAATGTTAAATGTTAAATGTTTAAATGTTTAAATGTTTAAATTTTAAATGTTTAAATGTTTAAATGTTTAAATGTTTAAATGTTTAAATGTTTAAATGTTTAAATGTTTAATGTTTAAATGTTTAAATGTTTAAATGTTTAAATGTTTAATGTTTAAATGTTTAAATGTTTAAATGTTTAAATGTTAAATGTTTTAAATGGTTAAATGTTTAATGTTAAATGTTTAAATGTTTAATGTTTAAATGTTTAATGTTTAAAGTTTAAATGTTTAAATGTTTAAATGTTTAAATGTTAATGTTTAAATGTTTAAATGTTTAAATGTTTAAATGTTAATGTTTAAATGTTTAAATGTTTAAAGTTTAAATGTTTAATGTTTAAAGTTTAAATGTTTAAATGTTTAATGTTTAAATGTTTAAATGTTTAAATGTTTAAATGTTTAAATGTTTAAATGTTTAAATGTTTAAATGTTTAAAGTTTAAATGTTTAAATGTTAAATGTTTAAATGTTAAATGTTTAAATGTTAAATGTTAAATGTTTAAATGTTTTAAATGGTTAAATGTTTAAATGTTTAATGTTTAATGTTTAAATGTTTAATGTTTAAATGTTTAAATGTTAAATGTTAAATGTTTAAATGTTTAAAGTTTAATGTTAAATGTTTAAATGTTTAAAATGTTTAAATGTTTAAATGTTTAATGTTTAAATGTTTAAATGTTTAAATGTTTAATGTTTAAATGTTGTGATGAATCTTTCAAATAGATCTCAGGAAAAGAGAGAAAAATTGTGATTACCTTTTAAAATGAAAGAATTTGCTAAAGGAATAGTTAGCGACCGAGCGATAAAGCTTACTTATCAATAACTGTATATTAGATAAGAGTACCGTTCTGTACTGAATATTTTTCTAGGAAAATTATTCAATAAAATTATAATTATTTTGCAAATAAAGCACAAATTATTTACGAATCGCTCACCGATTTTGAGGTTACATTTGTTTACTATCGATCAGATGTTTTTAAAACAGTTCGAACGCAGCTGACTGATTCAAAGCATTGTCAAATATCATGCCGGTTTTCATGCAAGGTAAAATATCATCTCTAAAAATTATAAAACTATCAATAAAGGATCAAGAATTTCAAATAAAAAAAAATAAATGTATGTATTATTGTTGAAATTATTTATTATTTAAGAAATTGTATTATGCGTCAGGTCTTATTGTAACTAAATAGGTCATAGCATGAAATTCTATTATTGATAAAATGGCAGAAATTAATTATAATAATCTCAAACCTAATAAAAATTGTACAAGAATATTAATTTATTAATAATTTAATTCAACTGAACCACATGGTAATTAAATCTCTATGGCAGGTCTAAGCCAATCACAGTGCATAGAAATAGCACCAAGACGGTGATCGTTTGAAAGCAACACATGTTAATCTATTATCAGACACCAACCCTGCCTTATCAGTTACACTAGCACGTGTACATTGTATGAGAGGAACTATGTCTATAAGATTAAGCAGTTTTAAGAATTACATAAATTAAATTATTATTGTAATTAAAGGAATTGTATTCTACTACTTGCCACTGACGTCATGTTTACGTCACAAGCGTTCTACCAATGGCAAATTTTTATGCAAATGATTACATCGAGATTCTGAGAAGCAAGGTCTAGCCTAAAAGCTTAGAGAAAACAGCAGCACTTCCCTTTTGAAATCCTTACCGTGTAGATCTCTTTTTATAGTTACCAAAGACCTATTTGTGAAAATTTCTTGTTCGATTTTAAATGTTCTATTTGTGAGCCGATATTTTAGGCCAATCTATTTGTTCTTTATAAATTTCTGTTTTCATCAATCGATAAATTTAAAAGCTTGAAGTAAACTACCCCTTAATTAATTCGGTGAAGGAGATATTTAAATTAAAATTCCCCACGTGCTGAAACCAAAGCCTGGATTGCCGCCGATCAAACGATTTTTGATCTAAAGAAGAAAACCACGACCGCCAAGGAAGTTCACGTGAGTTATAAGTCATAAGGGGCCCCAATCTACGCTTCGAAAATATTTCAGTGCAGAAAAACATAAATTTTCTTCGTTAAATTATTGGCCACGCCGACAAGCGCTTTTAGTTATTAAGAGCCTAAAATTTATTCATATTTAATTTCTAAGAATTTGTAGTTGATTAACTATCCTCCGCTGCCTGAACCACGACCCCGAGCAATTTTAAAATATTTTATAATTCATTTTTTTCTCACTATTTTTTTTTTTCAAAACTGTTAAACTTTATCAATTGTAAAATTCTGTTGAATCACGCATGGTATCATGCAAGCACAAGAACATTTTTAACTCCTTCTGTTAATGCTAAATTATTATCAACCTGTAAATCAAATTCTGAATCTGCACTGTATGATTGCATATTTTATTGTAATATATTTCAGTTTTGTTAATTCGCTTTCTGAGTTCGATTATTTCTTAAGCCTGTCAATTATTGTGTCTGATACGTTCTATATCATCAAGAACCGATCGAATACGATCATTGGAATAATTGAATTGAGCTGGATATTGGAACAGGTCTAAGTGGATGTAGCGAGTGGGGTCAGATCGAGATATTTATTCTTTGTCCTTACCTGCTCATATATCAGCTTTTATCTGTTACCTACCTCGACTTAGGAGCGAACTCATCAATTGTACAGCAGAGGCAGCCATAGATCATATAAATTCCTACAATAGAGCTTAAAACCCGACAAGACTCTGTTCTCGAAGTATATTCTGAACGATATTGGGTTCAAATACCGTATTTTTAATCCTTCAGAACTTATTAGAGACGCAGTCCCGTAAATTATCTACATCGGGATTTTTGCTCGACCTGTATGATTTTGTATGCTCATTCTTCACAGGTAATAATTTTAAGGTATCCGTATTCAGTGTTAGCGTCCGCTACACTACTTATAAAAATTTCATCATTATACAATCTGTCATTAGAAGAATCAAGGGTGAGCGAGCGTTTAGGCCTCCCACGATTCCGACAATTGTATTGAGTCTTGTAGTGAGTCAATCAGTCTGGTGTTCACTCAGCGTCCTCACATGCCATTGCAAAATTTATAGCCGCTACACCATTGACTTAGTGCAAGATTCACCCTACATGTGTGAAGCCGTTAAAAAACGCACCACATGATTTGCCGGCCCAACGTGAGGCATTTAAATACAGCATTACATCATCCTACGTGTGTTGTCCTATCCTTGGAGGTGAGAGTGACTCCCCCAGGAAGAGCACCACATGATTTGGCGCCCAACAGTGATAGGCATTGAAGAGGTGGATAATCGACTGCGAGGATTATTTAGTTGCTCAGTATACTATAGCGCTGACAACGGGAAAATTTTTTAAAAAATTCATGGTTGTGAATTTCTTCGAATTTAGTATTAACTGTTCACTGTTATATAAAATAACAAGTCGTACCATACCCAATTTTTGAACAGAAAAGAAATTTATCGATTGATGAATTTTTAGAGAAAAAATCGAACTCAGAATTTTATTATTGTGTTATTCGAAAATTGGTCATACTATAAGTCATAGGTATAAGAGATATCATAAGAAAGGTCATATTATTTGAAGAATATTAGGTCTATATTGAAACAATTTATAAATATTTACAGAAAAGAGGATTGAAGTTATTTACATTTTTAAAAGTTTTTAAAACATAAAGAGGGAAGTAAAATTAAATCACGGATATATTGCGGAATAATTCAAACAAAACACTGCCCCTTTTATATAAAATTTTGCAAAGAACACTAGCCTATATATAGAATTGCGGCAAGAAATTATAAAAGTAAGATATTTATAATAATAGTAATAATAAATTATAAGAGGCGTACCTGTATTACCGCATAAGTGTTCACTGTGTATCCTGTATGTTTATCATTTTATGTTAACGATATTGCTAATTTGATTCACTTCATCACTGAACATATTATTGAAGCACACTTTTGTATTCCTTCACTTCAACGAATTTTTTACACTATTTCAACTTGTGGTCATTCATTTGTAATCTTGCACATAACCCCACATATTTGCGATCGTTTCACTGCACTCGCATCATTGCATCATCCAATAAATTATGGAAGAACCACACCGCATCCTGGAGGCCACATCAGTGATTTCAGAGACGAAAGATGTCGCGCGGGAGAAACGCCCATGCATTGCCGTTCCAGAGGTCCGGACACCCGCATCTCATATCATAGAACCATTGCCGCCGACTGAGGACCACATACCCACCCTTCCTGTGCTAGAGATGAGCATCATCCTGGAAGCATTAAACAATGCATATGAAGGAAACACACAAGCAATTGACGAACTAATTGAAGAAGCCCGACAGATGCAGAAAACAGGTAAACAAGGTTCTAAAAAACCGGAACAAAGGTGGAAGGAAGCAGTAGAGAAAAGCAGGATGTTAACACAGCAAAGTGAAGAGAAGTGTCATGCAAAGGAAATCAGTATTGGACCAGAGACTGAGCCCACGCACGCGGAAATAAACATACTCGAAAAGGAGGTTAAGGTCAAACAAGCAAGAGAAGAAATAATTAAAGAAAACAAACAAGCAAATGAAGAATTAAAGAAGGAAATCCAACAGTGGAGGAAAACAAGTGAACAAGGTTTTGAGAAACTGGATCAACAGTTGAAGGAAGCAGCGGAAAGAAGCCGGATGTTAGGACAGCAAATCGAGGAGAAAAGTCGGACAATTAGAATCAATATTGGACCAATGATCGAGCCCATGCATGCGAAGGCAGACACACCCAAGGAGGAGATCATAAAACAGGCAAGCGAACGTGAAACGTGTATGGAAAACCAACCCACCGAGAATATTAGGACTGAGATCGCACCGCACCCCGCAGAACGCCGAGAGGGACCAGCCGACATCACCCGCCAGGCCGAGGACGACATCCATCAAGTAGAGGGACAGCCCGTACCGCCGCGCGCCGACCACCAGGAGTCCAAGGACGTTGCCCGCCGAGTGGAAGAGCAGCCCGGACCGCCGACCGCACGTATCTCCGAGCCACCGAGGACAGCACCTGCAACAGATAAACCCAGCACTCATGAAGGTAGTCCACTAAACAATAGAAGAAAAATAAAAAACGCACAACAAACCAGAATCACAACTGAAACTAAAAACCAATAAATCAAAACAACATACAAGCAAAATAGCAGTTCAACGGAAAAGAAGAAGCATTGATAGAATTCATCTACACCGCCGTCATGTTAGGCTGAAGTTGAATATCAGATTCTTCCCCACCATGCAGAGAAGAAAAATAGTGTCAAGAGAAACCTACAACCACCGCAGTCATGTCCGGTTAAAATCAAGTAGACTGTACACCGGCATGCAAAAAAGGAAAATATTATCAACAAGAATCCACACACATCACCGGCATGTAAGGTTTAAGGATATCAAACCGCATGTTACCGGCCAACAAAGAGGAAACGAGTTTGTAAGAATCGATCTACACCACCGGCACATTCGTTTTAAACCAAGTTTTAATAAAACGGATAGTTGCAAATTGGAATGAAAACTTGAAACAAATACTGAAATCAAATTTAGATGGGGGCTTAAGGAATAATTTTTTGAATTAATTTGGAAGCTACGTTGTGAATACATAAATCATCAAACTTGTCATAATCACAGCCTACCCACCGAATCATATCTTTGCAGACTAGCATCTTTCTACTGCAGCCTAGTTAATCAACATAACCTAAACTTCACCACATCTCAGCTAATAAGGAAATATTATTAATTCAATTCAAATGAAGAAAATCGAAATCAACTTTAATAACAGAAGAAATTAAAACTACGAAACAACCCTTAAGAATTTACCAACCTAATCAAGCCATCCGCCTCATGCTACAAGCATCACAGAAACAATCGCCTGGTTATATCCGCCCAACTGGAAAACAAAAACAAAAATTGTATTATCCACAGAAAATAATTATAAATTATAAATCAGATGAAGTTAGTAGTGAATAGGAGGAAAAGAAAATAAACAAAGTTTATTTGGAAAAATGCGTAAACCTAACCTTGAAATACAGAATCGATAGAAAAAATCTATTCAGAACCAAAGCCTGTTCGATAATTTTCTTCGTCCCACCAACCAATGTGTACGAAATCCTAGAGTCAATATTAATAGAATCCAAGCAATATCGTTATTCAATTATTAATGTAACATATTATTTAATGTGAAATTATAAGCAAAAACGCAACCAAAAATATATATTTATGTTAATTTGCACGAAATGCGCACGTTCTATGTCATATATGAATGTATCTCTAAAAAACTCCAAAGAAAATGAAATTCTTACCTTTAAATGTGAAATTTATTACTGTTGCATCAAAAGATCATGAATTGTAATTCAAATTGATAAATGTAATCTTAAGGACTTAATATTTGTAACCAACATTGATAAAAATCAAGAAAGCCATTTCAAGTGTAATCCTGTTTGTACGCAACGTACTAAGCGCAAATAAGAAATTGCTCGAGTCAAACGGTAGACGATTGTCAAGTCACCGAAGTAAAATCACACTCTCACCCAATTTATGTAAAAGCCAAACCAAAGAGTCGAAACCTATAATAACTATGAAAAAATGATGAAAGTCTATATTTGTTGCAAATACTGTTCAAATCTTAAGAAGTAATATGTGAAATCTTGTATATTTGTTATAGTTATGGGTCTGCTCATAAGCCACCCGTGAATGGAAGTTGTGGAGTTGTTTTAATGAAGGATCCAAAGAGACCTCATTAATTATTGTATTTCGATTGTATCCAATGAAAGGAACAATCAATTATTTATTTTTCGTAGCCAAAAGTGCACGATATATTGTTTTTAGTGTTAAGTGTTGAGTTTTCGTAGAAGTAAGGAGACGAAATAGTGTATTCATCACAATATCGGATTTTTCAAATAGTCATTGTTTCGACTCGTCTCCCAATTACCTATTTAAAATATCCTGGGGGCTTTTGTGTGATGAATCTTTCAAATAGATCTCAGGAAAAGAGAGAAAAATTGTGATTACCTTTTAAAATGAAAGAATTTGCTAAAGGAATAGTTAGCGACCGAGCGATAAAGCTTACTTATCAATAACTGTATATTAGATAAGAGTACCGTTCTGTACTGAATATTTTTCTAGGAAAATTATTCAATAAAATTATAATTATTTTGCAAATAAAGCACAAATTATTTACGAATCGCTCACCGATTTTGAGGTTACATTTGTTTACTATCGATCAGATGTTTTTAAAACAGTTCGAACACAGCTGACTGATTCAAAGCATTGTCAAATATCATGCCGGTTTTCATGCAAGGTAAAATATCATCTCTAAAAATTATAAAACTATCAATAAAGGATCAAGAATTTCAAATAAAAAAAATAAATGTATGTATTATTGTTGAAATTATTTATTATTTAAGAAATTGTATTATGCGTCAGGTCTTATTGTAACTAAATAGGTCATAGCATGAAATTCTATTATTGATAAAATGGCAGAAATTAATTATAATAATCTCAAACCTAATAAAAATTGTACAAGAATATTAATTTATTAATAATTTAATTCAACCGAACCACATGGTAATTAAATCTCTATGGCAGGTCTAAGCCAATCACAGTGCATAGAAATAGCACCAAGACGGTGATCGTTTGAAAGCAACACATGTTAATCTATTATCAGACACCAACCCTGCCTTATCAGTTACACTAGCACGTATACATTGTATGAGAGGAACTATGTCTATAAGATTAAGCAGTTTTAAGAATTACATAAATTAAATTATTATTGTAATTAAAGGAATTGTATTCTACTACTTGCCACTGACGTCATGTTTACGTCACAAGCTTTCTACCAATGGCAAATTTTTATGCAAATGATTACATCGAGATTCTGAGAGGCAAGGTCTAGCCTAAAAGCTTAGAGAAAACAGCAGCACTTCCCTTTTGAAATCCTTACCGTGTAGATCTCTTTTTATAGTTACCAAAGACCTATTTGTGAAAATTTCTTGTTCGATTTTTAAATGTTCTATTTGTGAGCCGATATTTTAGGCCAATCTATTTGTTCTTTATAAATTTCTGTTTTCATCAATCGATAAATTTAAAAGCTTGAAGTAAACTACCCTTAATTAATTCGGTGAAGGAGATATTTAAATTAAAATTCCCCACGTGCTGAAACCAAAGCCTGGATTGCCGCCGATCAAACGATTTTTGATCTAAAGAAGAAAACCACGACCGCCAAGGAAGTTCACGTGAGTTATAAGTCATAAGGGGCCCCAATCTACGCTTCGAAAATATTTCAGTGCAGAAAAACATAAATTTTCTTCGTTAAATTATTGGCCACGCCGACAAGCGCTTTTAGTTATTAAGAGCCTAAAATTTATTCATATTTAATTTCTAAGAATTTGTAGTTGATTAACTATCCTCCGCTGCCTGAACCACGACCCCGAGCAATTTTAAAATATTTTATAATTCATTTTTTTCTCACTATTTTTTTTTTTTCAAAACTGTTAAACTTTATCAATTGTAAAATTCTGTTGAATCACGCATGGTATCATGCAAGCACAAGAACATTTTTAACTCCTTCTGTTAATGCTAAATTATTATCAACCTGTAAATCAAATTCTGAATCTGCACTGTATGATTGCATATTTTATTGTAATATATTTCAGTTTTGTTAATTCGCTTTCTGAGTTCGATTATTTCTTAAGCCTGTCAATTATTGTGTCTGATACGTTCTATATCATCAAGAACCGATCGAATACGATCATTGGAATAATTGAATTGAGCTGGATATTGGAACAGGTCTAAGTGGATGTAGCGAGTGGGGTCAGATCGAGATATTTATTCTTTGTCCTTACCTGCTCATATATCAGCTTTTATCTGTTACCTACCTCGACTTAGGAGCGAACTCATCAATTGTACAGCAGAGGCAGCCATAGATCATATAAATTCCTACAATAGAGCTTAAAACCCGACAAGACTCTGTTCTCGAAGTATATTCTGAACGATATTGGGTTCAAATACCGTATTTTTAATCCTTCAGAACTTATTAGAGACGCAGTCCCGTAAATTATCTACATCGGGATTTTTGCTCGACCTGTATGATTTTGTATGCTCATTCTTCACAGGTAATAATTTTAAGGTATCCGTATTCAGTGTTAGCGTCCGCTACACTACTTATAAAAATTTCATCATTATACAATCTGTCATTAGAAGAATCAAGGGTGAGCGAGCGTTTAGGCCTCCCACGATTCCGACAATTGTATTGAGTCTTGTAGTGAGTCAATCAGTCTGGTGTTCACTCAGCGTCCTCACACGCCATTGCAAAATTTATAGCCGCTACACCATTGACTTAGTGCAAGATTCACCCTACATGTGTGAAGCCGTTAAAAAACGCACCACATGATTTGCCGGCCCAACGTGAGGCATTTAAATACAGCATTACATCATCCTACGTGTGTTGTCCTATCCTTGGAGGTGAGAGTGACTCCCCCAGGAAGAGCACCACAATGTTTAAATGTTTAAATGTTCAAATGTTTAAATGTTCAAATGTTCAAATGTTTAAATGTTCATATGTTTCTATGTTTAAATGTTTAAATGTTTAAATGTTTAAATGTTTAAATGTTTAAATGTTTAAATGTTGATATGTTTCTATGTTGCACATTCACGATGAAACGCGGTGATAGATTTTCATGAAATTTGACAGGTATGTTCCTTTTTGAATTGCGTGTCGACGTATATACAAGGTTTTTGGAAATTTTGCATTCCAAGGATAATATAAAAGGAAAAAGGAGTCTCCTCCATACGCCAATATTAGAGTAGAAATAAGACTATAGAATTATTCATCTTAAATCAGCTGTCCAGTGGACTAAATACTACCCGTTTGAAAACTTCGAATATCTTGAAAATATATCATTCCATCAACGTTTGTAGACAGTTGACTATAAAACTACCCATTCAAAAAAATCGAACATCTTGAAAATATCTCCTTGCATCAATGTTGTAGACAGTTGCAGCCAGACCTGATAACAGCGCTCACACTCACATTCCGGGACTACACGTCACGGTACGATAGGACAGAGAGCTCTATATTTATTTAGGATTCCTTCTAGACATTTTAAATTGATAAATTATTCATTAATCCTTGAGAAAACATAACAACAGGTCAATGTAACTCACTGAGCGCGAGGTCTACTGTTCACAGAACTACTAGTATTGACTTTACCAGCTTAAGTGTATGTGGATGTCAGTTTGAATATCAGTGTTTCTTGTTTATATATAAAGTCCCAACTGAATTCATTATCAATGGAATTACAAAATCCATAATGAATCTTATACTGGATTGGATTAGGATAAATGTTTATTTCAAATTATCTATATCCATTATGTAGTCTTTCATTCTTGTGTTATAAATAAAAAAAAATATTTGTCTTGGGTTCCTTGAATTGGTCTTTTTGAGTTTGTCATTCACTTGTGATTTTGTTACTTTGTCTCATCGTTTGTAAGTATTGAGATGTGACCTGGTTTCCATAATTTTATTTGATCTAGTGGTTTGAATAAGCTCCTTTTCTTTTATTGACATGTTTGCTGTACTTAGTTGTTGGAACTCACTGCCGGTGCACAAGTTTTCTTTGCCGATAGTGCCATTTTATAAGTATATTTATTCTATTAATCTGTATTTTTTATGGCAAATAAATGAATTTGAATTTGAAAGAAATGATATAGCACTATTGCAAATATTGCGTCGTCTAGACAGGTGATTGAGGTGCTGTGTAAACAGAAACAAACGTAGAGACATAACAACTGATCAACAATCATTCTGCGAATGATGTGAACCGATAATGCAAATTCTGTTCAGCTATTACAGAGTACAAAATATTATGTATGATATGCAATTGTAGGCTGTGCCTGTAGAATGAATTAGTCAAACACTCTTTAATAATAGGATAACATAACTTAGAACAATAAATTATTTATGCAAAACTTATATTCATCACCAAAATTTTAGATTTCTCAATCCCGGGATTGACGCTGAAAAATCGCGGGATTGTTAGGTATCAAAAATGGACTGGAATTTCGCGATTCGAGATCCCGGGACACAGAATAGATAGATATGTCTACTGTGCCTGGGATTGACATCCCTAGACAAATGTAAACAAACACAAAGCAGACGAACTTTTTTAGTTTTTTTACTGCTTGAAATTCACCAATTTCACTCAGAGATGGTGCCACTATAACCACTACCCACGTCAATGGAGGTAGTGCTATAACCCGACTCACCATTTTGGGTTCACTATATTATCTATTGGGAAAAATCTATCAAATATGAAAGTATTCTGTTTCCAAACAATGAGTAGCAGTATGATAATTGCAATATTGAAACTCACTTTTAGGATTCTATTGAATGTAATACCAACTTCTAGAATGCAGTTCCATTGTTGGAAATTATTCAATATTCAAAATCAAATATTTAAATCGAATAAGCTGAAGAAGAAGAATAAAATAGAATTTATTTCTTATTTGAGAGGAAAGAAGAAGAAAAACAAGAAGAGAAGAAAAATATTACCTTAGGATTCACCATCTTCAGGAATGTAGATTTTCCTGTATCGTCTACCTTATTTTTTATATCATCAATCAATGAAACACCATTTACTGAAAAAGGTTGAAAATCTGTGAAATTCGTTGTGTTTAACATTCTCAAAGTATAGGAATAGCTGATATGAATGAACAATTCATATTTATTGAACGAGCGATAGCGAAGTTCTCACTTTTGTCTTACTAGAGCCGAAAGTCGTTTTCTGTCTGTTTGTATGTTCGACAAGATTTTAGAAAGAATTGATCAATCAGCTTTAAATTATGTACATGACTCCTTTGAACCTTATTACAAGTCAAATTCGTTGGACCACAAAATTGACTCAATCCTTCGTCCTTTTTCAGTAGGGTATGTAAAATAACATTAAAAGTGTATATGAAAAAATATTGTTCTGATTTATCAAGCAACTGAAATCATTTGCTTGCTATTTCTGTAGTTTTTCCATTCATTTCAAGAAGCTGAAGCTATTATTTGGCAGTTGTTACACAGACAGACACAGACAGATAGACAGACTTCATGCGCAGACACATGATTTTAGCTGTATGATACACAACATTAATTTATAAGTTCTATATTAACTCGCTTCCGTTAACATCTGTCTGCCTGTCTTTAACATACACGTTATAATTAATACTACTTGTGATAGCAGTTGATTTGATAATTTTTTTTGTTCAGTTTAAAATGTGAGTGAAAGCCAAAGTTAGAAGACAGACTAACTAAAGCTGGTCAATCATTTAGGCCAGGTTCCTCCAGGAACTAAACGTGTCATTAGAGGAAGCCTAAACTCCAATTAGCTCTTATTAACTGACAAGATCGGATTTCACCACACACTGTTAGAGCTAACTGGCCAAATTTGATTAGTTAATATCTGTAATCTGTCGTTAAGAAAAAAATGGCAGTGTTCTGTTG
This sequence comes from Nilaparvata lugens, assembly GCF_014356525.2. Lineage (NCBI taxonomy): Eukaryota > Metazoa > Arthropoda > Insecta > Hemiptera > Delphacidae > Nilaparvata > Nilaparvata lugens. The sequence goes on along the minus strand of NC_052516.1, from coordinate 31,003,098 downwards.
ACTGTCATGTTGAAAGTAGTTTATTGAGATTATGTTTAATTATTTATTCGCGGTTTTTAGCGCGATGAATGAGAGAAAGGGTTGATGGTTTCAATAATTTGGACGAAATCGATTTTTTTTCAATGAGATTGACAAGATGCGTTTTTTCACTGTTCATGGATGTTGGGTCCCTTCTTCTCTTGATAGTTTCAGGCAACACAACATTGACATAAAGCCATTCAGGAAGACATTCTGTGAAATTTGAAACTTCACTTATTAAATGAAAAAAAACCTATTGAACCTTTATTGAAACACTACAACCTCAATTTAAATGTAATAAATCATACAACTGAAAAGAAACTGCACTATAATAAATTATTATTATTAATTACTAAAATTTGTAGGTTGATCTCCAAAAAAAAACAAAACTTGCAGTTTTGGGATCGAATTAGATTTTTCAGGTTAGGTTTCACATGCTTACAACATGCTAAATACCTCAAGGTGCCTACAGATTTAAGTGCCGCGAACAGGAGCAATTCACTGATGTCAAGCTTTTTATATCTATATCTTATACCGTTTCTTTAAAAAAAATAGATATAGCCAGCTGATTAAAAGTGGATTGCTCATGTTTGCAGCGCGTATATCTGTATGCACCTCTAAAGGTGTATCTCTAAGGCGGGCTACACACTGGTGTCTTACACATGATTTCTATGACAAATCTCATGTCCGAGACCTGTCACATATGAAACCATCCTGTGTTGTAAAATCGGAGCTTACTCACTGCTTGCGACAGATGTTCGAGGCATCGCCTCTGTATCGGACAGGTGTCGCACGGAACCGGTTAGACCCGGGCCATCATGGAAGCTATGCGCTACTCGCTACAACTGGCAACATCTCAAATTACAAGCAGGCAACGAATCTTTGATGTAGCGCCTTATCAATATTAGTATGGTAAACGCATCGCCACGTAAACACGTATATGGTAAACGACTGGCCACGGTAGGTAGACTACGCATTGAGGCAAGAGACCAGTTCCGTCCACAAGTCTGTCGCTCATGCCGCTTATGTTGCAGCACTAGAGCTATCTTCTTTCTGAGTCACAAGCGTCAGCCGATGACTCATCGCAATCTCAGAATTGCTAACTCTCATGAAAATAAGGATAGAAAGATTCTGATTTCGGATTTGGATTCAGCCCCCCCAAATTCTTCAAAGCGTAAGTCCCATTTTTGAAAATACTCAAAAACCAGGGAGTTACGAATGGTTTGAATATAGCTTAGCATTATAATTGTATAATTATCTATGCTTAATTATAATTATTCATGTATTATAATTAATCATAATGACTATAATTATTCATGTATTGTAATTAATTATAATAACTATAATTATCCATATTGTATAATTATCAATAATTACCATTATTGTATAATAGTAAAAACAAACAGGTAACTTTTTGTACTGTAGTAAATATGATATAGCTTGACAGTGCGGGGAATAAGGTGGGATCTCTATTTCGATTTCAATGTTATATTTTCAAATAAACCAGTGATGACTTGTGAAAGCCATGCTCAATTATTAATCTATTGATGTATAGTGCAACTCTCTGCCTTGTCTATCAGTGAATAAAATCAATGTGCATGAACCTACAGAGACCTTACAGTTGCTATAACTTTAGCTTTATAATCACCGTAACCATATCGCCATTAAGTACTCAAAACACACTTCTAATACAACCCCTCATTTTTTATCAATTGTTATTATTACTTGAAATCTTATGATATAGTATGCTTGTATAATTTCAACATAATTATTGCTTTTGTCAATACGGAAAAGTTGTATGAAAAATCATTGAATGAATTATTCTATTATTAAGTACGTACTGTTAAAACCGAAAAAGAAGCTACGATGAGTCATCGGCTGATGCTTGCGACTCAAAAAAAGATAGCTCCAGAGCTGCAACGTAAGTGGCATGAGTGACATACTTGTGGACAAGACTGGTTTCTTGCCTCAATGCGTACCTACCGTGGCCAGTCAAGCGCGTTTACCATGCTAATCAAAGATTCGTTGCCTGCTTGTAATTTGTGATGTTGCCAGTTGTAGCGAGTAGCGCATAGCTTCAATGAAGGCCGGGGTCTTAGCCAGTTCATGTGACACATGTTGCTCAAGACATTACTCCGCGCATGTGATCCAGCCACTGTCTATTGCCAGTACTGAGCACTCTCTGTCACTGCTCATGCTCAGTCTGTAATACAACCGGAAATTCAATTGAATTGAATTGAATTTATTACCAAAAATTACAAATACATATTTTCACAATACAATATAAATAACATTGATTGTAACTTAAGTGCATCAATAACATCACTGTAATACTTGGCACTGCCAACATAAGATTCCTTGTGTGTTGGCAGTGAGTTGCAGTTCACTTATTCTGTATCAATGCAGGTCAGTATATGAATTAATATACAATTGATAATGCTAACGAAGAAATTACAAAAAAAATAATAATGCTGATGAAGCTATACCTATTATACAAAGAAAACGCACAGGCTCACAGCAAAAAAAAAATACTTGAGAATACTATACATACTATACTATGATGAAAATTTTAATCTAATTAATCACTGTGACATCTTGAGGCCATCATGACAGTGAAACTTTCTCAAAGAAAAACAAATGAAATGATACAATAAAAAGAAGTTCCTGTAATTTGACTTGGGACAATTACAAGCCTGGTTCAAGAGTATACATGCCCATCGCTCACTGTTTTTAGTAACAATTATTTGTATACAACATTATACTTTATACCACTAGTTTGAAGAATACATTTTGGTCAATCCAATATTCTATACTTTTAATTGAATCGCGTGTGATTTTTTCATCTATAAAGTCATTTGGAATTTTGTTTATAATGTAGTTACAATAATATTGAAATTGATGCCTGCATATGGTTAGCTTGATGAGTTCCGTGTTAAATCTGTTGTTAGGACGTGTATTATGGGGTGAAATGTGTGTAGCAAGATTAGTTTTATTTCTATTGATATAGAGTATAACGTTTCTCATATAATTCTGTCTTATTGTCGGAACCTTGAATTCAAGAAATATTTCCCTACTAGGATAGAGTCGTGGCCTTCCTAATGCTGCTCTTTTAATATGTTTTTGTAGGATAAATAACTTTTTTAAATGCGTGTCATATGCACCTCCCCATACTTCAATAATGTATTGAAATAGTGATTGAGCATATGCAAAGTGAATTTTTCGTATTATGTCTATGTTTTTTATTTTATTTATTTTGTAAAAATTCAAATTAGGTATTTCAGCTTTGAGCATAAATACTCAATGTGCTTGTTCCATTTAATATTTTGATCTAATAGTATACCCAGATATCTAATTGTTTGCACCCTTTCTAATGTTTTATTATCAACTTCTGTATTATCTGTAGTGTTTTATTGTGATTATTTGCTGTTTCTATTGTAAGACTTAAATCAGTTGCTGGTTGTCCAGTTATATTGGGTGAAAAAGTGATGTACTTAGTTTTATCAGCATTTAAAGTCAATATATGGTCTTGCAGCCATTTTTTAACTGTAATTAGGTTTCTTTTTGCTATATTGAAGGTTTCTTAACAGCTTTTGCAACTGAAGATCAAAACAGTATCATCTGCAAAAGACAGAGTAGTGCAATCTTGTAGGTTTATTTTGAGTAGGTCATTCACATACAACAGAAACAGAATTGGTGATAACACCGAACCTTGAGGCAAGCCGAAACCTGATGAATATCTAATATCAGTTTGACCATATAGATGTAGGTATTGTTTACGTTCAGTTACATATGAGGCAAATAAATCATTTGCTACGCCTCTAATTCCAGTCCTATCTGATTTGTTTAATAGTATATTGTGAGGTATGGTATCAAAAGCCTTTGATAGATCCATGAATACTGCAAGAGTTTTTCTATTGCTATTGGAGTTGTCAAAAATTATTTTATCCAAGTGGATGACTGCATCTTTGGTGGACTTATTTTTTTGGAAGCCAAATTGCTTTTTATCTATTATATTTTCTTTCTCCAAAAAACTTATAATTCTGTTTTTTAGTACTTTTTCCAATATTTTAGAAAGGTTACTTATTAAGCTTATAGGTCTATAATTTTCTGGCTTTTTTAAATATCCGGTTCTAGGTATTGATATGATTCTGGCTTCTCTGAATTTTTTGGGGAAATATCCTTTATTTAAACATTTGTTGAATATATGTTTCAAGGATTCAGTTATTTATTGAGCAGTTTTTTTTATGGAAGGTCCTGTAAGGTTATCGGGTCCAGGTGTAGATTTGTTTTTTAACTGATTTATAATTGTCAATATTTCATTTGAGTTTGTGGGGTTGAGAAAGATACTGTGCCGACATGAATTAGATAGCGAGTGTGGAACTGGGATATTATTAACATTTACTGCTATTTTTTTGGCAAATGATACACCTACATTAGCAGAATAATCATTGCTACATTAGCAGCATATTGTTAGGTTGTCGTGGGAGTTTCCTGTGAAGCTTGTCTCTTTCTCGGATTGCATTGACTAGACTGGGTGTTATCCATTTCTTAGTGGTTTATTTTTTTCACTTAGTCTTATTGTTCTTGTTCTTTTGTGTGTTAGTTTTGTCAATTTTTCAATGAAATTACTAACAATTTGATCGATATTTTCGGTGCTGTATACATCAGACCAGTTTTCAACCTGTAAGTCAGCTATTAATTCGTCAAAATCAGTTACAGTTTTAGTCCATAACTTCTCTGTTACCGTGTTATTTTTCATGGCTCCACTCAAGTGCAGTGAAATACTGTAGTGATCTGTTATATTAGTTTCAATAATCACGCCACGCTGCAGGTCTCTATTGTTTCCCCCCTCCTTAAAAAATATGTGGTCTATGCAGGTACCATTTCCATTGACTATCCTTGTCGGCTTATTGATGTAGGATTTAAATCCATTGATATGTAGTGTGCTCAAGTACTCATTTGTTAAACTATTGTTTTCTAAAATATTAGGATTTATATCGCCCATTAGAATTACATTGATAGTGTCCTTCATTCTGTTTAAACAAACATCTAGACTTGTTACAAAATTATTAATGTTGGTAGCTGGAGAGTGATAAATTAATATTATTGTATATTTGATATTATCAATTGAACACGCCATACCAATGGAATTTGATTCTTCAATATCCAAATCGATCATATCAAAATGAAAATTTTCATCAACAAATAAACATATTCCATCACACTTTGAGTGTTTACTTTTCTTTTGTACAACATTATATCCTCCAAGACTGTAAGTAAAATTAGCATCATCCGTGATCCACGTTTCTGACAAGGCAATAATATGAAATTTAAAGTTTATATTAGCCAAATAATGAGCCAATTCTTCAAAGTTTTTATTCAGGCTTCTTATATTAGTATGAAAGAAATTCAATAGGTTTTTATTGCTTAAGTTTTGTGGTTCATATGAGAATAAATCATCTATCCCACTTGTATCATGATAGCCTATGAGATCGTCATCACATTCAAGAACTGACATAGAAGTAATCTGTAAGAGTATAATACTATTCTGTAAAATGAATAATGGTATAAGCTATAGAGAGAAAAAAAGAAAATGGGAAAATTGAGTTAAGAACAAAGATAAAGAAAATTTTGTTAAAAAAAAGAGGGTAAAGTTATTTACCAAACTTGCGACTTCACGCCGCGCCTCTTTTGTACAAGAAATAATATAAGAAAAAAGACTTTCCGTCACATAAGGAAGATCCAGAAAACCTAATTTAAAATATAATTGAAAAATAAAATGAATTCCTAAGTGAAAAAATGATTTTATAACAAAAGTGGGAGTCTTATTGCTAGAACAAATAACAAAGAAATGAACCCGGATTTAATACAGTTTGGAATAAAATCAGCTGATACTGCAATTGTATCAGTCAAACTGAAAAAATTACTTAATTAAACTGAAAAAATTGATTAATAAATTGAATAAACTGTTAGAATAGCCACCAACAATCCATTTAAGGCGAAAGAGAAAGATGAACACCAAAACAGAAAATCATGGTAATGAAACCGTTATACTGTATGCATTCACTGCGCTGAATCACTCTGTTGATAAGGCGAGGTACCTAGGTTATAACAATATTGTCAGGAAAAGTCAACGACAATATCAGATTGCTATTCAGGCTTTCATCATTTTATTGTCATCATACATTGTTGTTTTCGACTTTGTGATAACTGAGTTCGAATAAAATTAAATCTCATCATGATGGAATTACACTAGGTATAGTATACCCGGTAGGATAGGTGTACTAGTGTAGGGGTAGGCTATATCATTGTTATTCTTCACTTCACTGAGCGAGAGAAAAAAGATAACAATAAAAGATAATGAACGCGAAAGAAGAATTCATTGATAAGCTGTTTTTGTATTTACAGGGTATAAGTTATCTCTGAACTGTATTGTGAAAACGTTTGTTCCAACTAAAAGCCATTTTATATTGTAGCAGTCACAATAGATAACAGTCTATGGCCCGCTTATTGGAGTAATTTATTCCCACACATCTGCCTGATATTGTTAAATTCCCCGATCCTCAATTTCAATATCATTATGTTTCTTCATGGAAGAGATTCATGCATAAGTATATGAACATGTTATATAACATATAATAAAAATATTCCATGTGCATATCTATATAAATTGTGTGAGCTTTACCAAGACAAAAGTGTGCACAACAGTCACCAAGAGAACCTATTCAACAAACCAGACTAGATGTGTTGGGTCTATTTCATAGTCTACTATTTTATATGGGGCTAATTAATTTCTTCCAACAAATGATAATGACACTTTGAAATATTCGGTTTACTTATTATAAATTTAATCCATAGCAGCAATAAAAGCTTCCAGATCCCTGTCACTGTTAATCATTGACACTTTTTCCTTATCCACTGGTCTTACTTCAATTTTGCCCGCTCGTATCCACCCACACGTATTTGAATCCCTTCTCCTTTTGAAGTTTCTTCAGTTGTGACAGAATCTTTCTACGTACCATAGTGAGTGACAAGTTGATATACACTGGTCGCTCCTCGGTTTGAAATCCGACGTCGTGAGTGGAAAGTCTCCTCACCTGTTTCTTCTTATCAAGAACCTTGTGCGCATCATCGCGTCGTACGAATTTCACGATGATCCCGGGAAAGTGTTGGTTTGCCCCCTTTGGCAGGCGGTGGCAGCTGTCTATCGCCTCCGGACCCAAGTCAACACGTAGCCAGCCTTACACGTAGCCAGCACAACCTCATTGGTTTTTTCTCCATGCACAGTAGGAATCCCGTGTATCTCGATCATATTTCTACGGCCGGCCGTACTGTTCGAGCGAATCCACTTTATCGTCTAGCACCTCTACACTAATCACGAGACATGCGACAAGCGACAAAGACATACATGTCTAATGAAATTTGATAAGACACGACATGCGTCTTAAGGCCGTCTGAGGTTTTTGGCTAACAATGTGAAACACACATCCCTCTCGGTCTCAGTCAGCACCATATTGCGCATGCGCTAGTAACGGTTTTTTACCGTTCCATTTAGTCAGTTCTTTGAATGTAACGTTCTTTGTGATGATGGTTCCCGAGCACTGTGACTGGAGTCAATCGTCATTCTATTTTGATGATAATATCATTATCCAATGATGATTTATCATTAAATCCAATATCATAATCAATTTAATGATCATTATTTTATTCAATAAGAGAAAAAGTACATTTAAATAATATAGTCCATAAAATATAACAGTTGTTATTGAAGGGTCAATTGTACTCTAGAAATACATGATACAAAATCACATATTCCTTCCTACTCTCTACACTCATATCTCAAGTATAAAACCACACATCACTTTGAAAATTTCTACACACATTCTTTAGACATTTAGAATGTGATTTTGCTTTGTGTATATTCTTTTATCTTATTAGTTTCCATTTAAATTCCATTCTATATTTTATAGTTTGGCTATACATTGGCTTGTGAATTTCGTGGATGAGATATTTTGATCTTCGTATTACAGTTGTAAAAAATGTGCTCGATACCAGCATGTTGTGTTCAGTGATTTCATTACATGAAAATAATTATTTATAATTCAATGATTATTAAAAGCTAAGTGATTCAGTTGAATTCAGATTCGTAGGCTGAGAGTGAGTTTCACCAAATTCTCGTTAACGCTTCACTTAGTAATCTCCAGTGAAGTCCAACTGATTGATGACTGTAATGAAAGATTGAAAGATTTGATTTCATCAATGAGAACTAATGTTAAATTACGAAATGACGGATTAGAGTGGATCAGGGTGGCTGTGAGCTGCTATGACACTTGTTACACGTTGTAAACATGTAAAACCAAACCTAGAAAATCCAACTAGATTCTGAAACCACAAGTTTTGTTTACCAAATTGAGTGGAGATTAGCCAACATATTTGAGTAATTAATAATAATTATAGTGCAGTTTTTTCAGCTGTATAATTTATAAAATTTAATTTAGGTTGTAGTGTTTTAATAATTGTTCTATTTTTTGTTAACCCTACAGAGACACACTTACTTCATGCTAACACAGTAGACACACTGGGGTGTTGAACACCCCAATTTAATTTTGCATGTTTCTTTGAAAAATATAGAGAAAACAAGTACTTAGCCCATAATTTATAATTTCTTAATCATTTTTGTTCCAAGTGCATACAGAAATCGGAAGTAAAGCACTGCTTATCAATATTCATACTAATTTTAGAATACTTCGCCTGAGTGTTGGAGCTCCTTATCTGGTTTGAAGGAATGGCTTGATCATTGCCAATGACAACTTCATCAAAAACTCACGTCTCTTAATTTATTGTTTTGAATCTCAAGTTGTAGAGAATCATAGCATTTTCTCCACTCTGATCCATCATCCCATACCACATTCGTAGCGGTCAATACAAGTAAATCTTTGTAATCAAAGTATTTGATTAAGTCCTACATAAGAGACACTCTGGGGTGTGAGACACCCCAAACGAAGGTCAAGATGAGCTGGTGACCTTGTAGAATGCTTTTACTGACTGAAAGTGGTGGAAAGCAGTTGACAATGCTACAAACCTAATTCAGACTGGGCAAAATTTCCCATCTGTCTGTTATTATCAACTGCAGAGCAGAAGAAAAAATCCCTGGGGTGTGAATCACCCCAGTGTGTCTCTTTAGGGTTAATAAGTGAAATTTCAAATTTCACAGGTTGTCTTCTAGCCATTCTGTCAATGTTGTGTTGCCTGAAGCTATTGAAAGAAGAAGAGACCCAACATTCTCGAACAGTGAAAGAATGCATCTTGTCAATCTTATTGATAAATAAGTCGATTCTGTTAAAATAAATAAAATCATCAACACTTTCTCTTACCCGTCTAGGTCGGCGAACAACATCAAATGCCACTTCCTATGCTCTTCTTCTAGCATTATTTGGCTTTCCCATGTTGAAATTAATCTACTAAAAAATAATCGTGAAAACTACAGATAAATAATCAAACATAACTTCAACAATCTACTTTTAACATGACAGTGAACAGAACGCTGCCATTTTTCCTTAATGGAAGATTAACAGATTGACAGATGTTGACTGACCAAATTTGGCCGGTTAACTCTATAACGGCTCATCAGCCCTCATGGAATGTGGTGAAACCCGATTTTGTAAGTTAAAGGATAATTGGAGTTCACGCTTCCTCTAATGGCAAGTTCAGTTCCTGGTGAAACCCGTCCTAAGTGTAAATTTGTGAATAGAATTGGGTAGGCCTATGTCTGATTGAAACATGTTGACAATGAGTATAGTTATAGAAACCTGCTCAATTATTAATTAAGTATCTTATCAATTCGATTTATCCAATTCAATTGTAATGATATACTATATGAGATTGTATTTTGTTCTCCATTTCATGTATTTATTATTAAAGTATCTTGCATATTAGATTTATAAAGGTGCGTACAGATATACGCGCCGCAAACTTGAGCAATTCACTTTTAATCAGCTGATTCCAAGCTTTTTATATCTGTATCTTACCGTTTCTGTAAAATCAATCGATAGTTTATTTTTCCTTCATACAATGCATACATGAATGTCTATAATTACATAAATACAATTGACAATTAACAAAATAAGTTAAGAGTAAAATAGTATTATTATCAAATACGGGAAGTCCCTGAAAAGGTTGAAACCTTGAGCGCAGGGGCCGAGTGTTACTGAGAACAAAATTATTTGTTCTAAAAATTGGATTATTTAAGATAAATAAAATTGGTGGATTTCTATTAAAATCTAAATTTGAAAAAAATTACAAAGAAGGAAAGTAAAAAAAGTAAAAGAATCTGAGATAACAAAATAAAAAGCAGACATTCTTGAATGATTGTGAACTAAGGCTGGATGCACACCGGAGAAACGCGTTTCGTGAAAAAAGTTTCACAAAAGTTGCTCGCAATCGACTGATAAGATTAAGCAGGGAACGTTTCATTTGTATGCATGCGCGAGTGGGACGGATTGCATGAAACAAGTTTCATGAAAGAGGGCTTCACGAAATGCGTTTCTCCGGTGTGCATCCCGCCTTATCCTAGTTACAATATTACAAGAAATCACTTATCCTAGGATGTGAAGAAGCAATCCATAAATCTATTTCTCTCAGAAGTCTCTCATTCAAATTATCTGTTATAAAAAGAGCTGGTATCACATTTATAAGCTTATGAACAATATAATCAAACTGTCTTCTACAAATGGATAGAACTGCATTGTGTGGTTCAAACGTAATGGTTGAGGGACGGAGATTGTAAGGCGATATACGGAGGTTGAAAAGTTCTTTATGTGTATTAATGTAAATAATTTAATTCTTCATATACAGCTGCTCAACCGTCAATACATTCAAATAAATAAAAATACTGTCACTTGGAAATCGTATAGGTTTGCCCAAAATTGCCTTTGATAATGCTTTTTGGATTGTGAATATCTTATTGAAGTGATTTGAATAAGATGCACCCCAAATGTTTATACCATACTGGAGATGAGATTGAATGTAGGCGAGATAAACTAATTTTGAAACGGCTATGCTACCCAACCAAGAATTCTCCTGTCCAGCAGATGCTTCTATGGTCTCTCCAAGTATATAAAAAACAAAGTGCTGAGCAGAGCCACAAAGTTTAAAATATATCGCTCGCTAATCCTGCCAGTACTCATGTATGGCAGTGAAACATGGACACTGTCCAAAAAAGACGAGAGCCAACTAAAAGTTTTTGAGAGGAGGGTACTGCGAAGCATCTGTGGTGGAATAAAAGTGGATGAGACCTGGCGGAGGAGGAAGAATGAGGAACTCTACCAAGTATATCGTGAACCTGATGTGGTCAAAAAATGATCAAAATTGGTAGACTGTGATGGGCTGGCCACCTTATTCGGGCAGATGAGACATACCCACCAAGGAGACTCATGCTGTACAGGATGGAAGGGAGGCGAAGACCAGGAAGGCCGAGACTGCGCTGGATGGACAGTGTTGACAAGGACGCACAAGTGATTGGAGCCAGAGGTTGGAAAGCGAGGGCGGAAGACAGAGACGAATGGAGGCGAATACTGGAGGAGGCCAAGACCTGTAGCGGGTTGTAGCGCCACTGATGATGATGATGATGATGCTACTCAACCTGCTGATATTATAAAAATTGTTTATCCAGTGCTTGAGTTTATTACAAAGCTTATCTATGTGAATATCCCATCGCAAATGCTGATCAACTATAACGCCTAGATATTTAAAAGAATTTTCTCTTTTCAATTTTGAGCAGCCACAGCTATCATTCGAGATTGAAAGAGTACAGTGTTTGAATCATGAATATGAATGTGGTCTAGATCAAGTGGTTGGCCAACCATATTGGGAGAGAAGGTCATGAAGACGCTTTTATTCGAATTAAGTGTGAGAATGTGCTCATCTAACCAGGTCTTAACAGTCTTCACTTCAATCCCGATTCTGCAGTTCTCTTCACCTCCTCCCAAGACGGTCCGGTAAACACTGAAGCGGTATCATCCGCAAAAGCGAGTGTCACACAGTTTTTCAAATCAAGTTTGATTAAATCATTGATATATAGAAGAAAGATGAAACAGTTCCTTGAGGAAGACCGTAATCATTTAACTGTTTGAAACTAGTGTTAATGTTGATGTTGTGGAACTTTTCTATAATTGAATAGACTTAGAACGTTGTCAAAAATCCACTTTAATTAAATAAAAATTAATATATTATGCTCCTGTAAAAAATATTAATTTTTAATTTTTATTTAATTGAAGTGGATTTTTGACAACGTTCTAAGTCTATTCAATTGTTTGAAACTAGTTGTTTTATTTTCTAGAGTAAGGATTTGGTATCCATTTGTTAAATAGCTGCCAAATAAATTGAGGAGTATACCGCGTATGCCAATCTTTTCTATCTTTTTCAGTAATTTGGAATGTGGGATTCTATCAAAAGCTTTGGCTAGGTCCTGGAAGGTAGCTTTTTTTATTATCAGTGGAGTTATTTGAAATTGTTTGGGTTAAGAGGGTTATAGAGTCAATTGTACTCTTGTTCGCCTGAAATCCATATTGGTTTTTATGATTGACATTATGTTTAAGTGGGTAACAAAGTAGCCGGGACTTGATCAATTTTTCAATTAGTTCAGCGTTACCACTCAGCAGACTGATTTGACGGTAGTTTGTTGGGTCTTTATGATCACCAGACTTATGTAGCGGTATAATATTTGCCAACTTCAAACTATCAGGAAAGCAGCCTTCCAAAAAACAACGGTCAATTATTTCTGATAAGAGTTTTACAATGTGAGGCCGGATAATTTTTAATCATTTATTGCTTATTCTATCAAGTCCCGGAGCAGAGTTATCATTTAGAGAGCTTAACTTAGTAGATATTTCAATTTCAGTGGTAGGTGTTAGGGAAAAAGAAAATATTGATCTCCTATAGATGAATCTCTAAACTTATTAAGAAGTATAGAGTTTAGGTAGAGAGCTGGTGAAGGACGGTCGTGCTGTCTCGGAGCTGCGATTAGATAAGCATAGGCTAAGCTTGTTATAACTTATAACTTGGAGATGGATTTATAACCTAGTTCTATGATTTTTGTCGTAAATACTAATTACAAGTAGATCAACTGTAGCATTTCCATTATCAAATTAATATTATCTAACATATCAATGAACCATATTAGTTCTATTTCTCAACTATTACAACATTATCTAATTAGTCAACTGATACATCATATCTGTAGCATTAAAATGATCACTCCTAACAAAAATTCGATTGAATAGAATTTATTAAATCTATTTGTTAAAATTAATCAAATACTTCTAAATCTATTAAATATTGAATCGCTATTATTAAATTTCTATTTTTTTAACATTCCCATATTAGTTAATATTATAGTCTAATCAAGTTCAAATCGAATTTATTAAATCTATTTATTGAAATTTATTAAATATTTCTAATTCATTCAAATATTAAATCGCTATTATAAGCTTTTTTTCCGCATCAATCTTTATTTGGCTGCTTGCTCTGCTTCTCATAAAGAACGAATCTATAAAATAGTCATTATTTATGATAAATTATTCTTATTCTGTAAGTGGCAAACAAATTCAATGTGTTCCTAGACTGTCCCTGTAAGCGTCGTATATGGGTGAATAATTTGTAAACCCTGTGCGGCCTTGCTCAGGATATCTGTCGCGCTTGTCCCGGAGCTGGACGGGATACGCCCGATATAGATGTTTGGATTCACAAGAGCCACAGTACCTTAAAACGTACTATTCTTACTTGTTTGGATTGAGAGACGAGCAGAACCTGTAACAGTAACTCTGAATTATATATATATTTTTTTTCCTAAATTATGAACAGTTAATCTTCCTACGGAGGTAAGGAAACTATCTAATCAATTTTTTGCAGTTGTTTCATTGAATACGGTAGTTTGGTCACTTGTTTGGAGTTGTACCTAAGTATACTAAGCAGTCAAACAGCGCTCAGGGGAAATTGTATGGCGTTGTACTAATAAATACTGCTCAAGCTGCATTCGAACTGACTCTATTAAATCTAAAGTGGTGGGAGAGCCAGGTAAACACAATCATGATCCACCAGCAACTAAACGGGTGTTAGACGTACAAGAAGAAAATGTTGATAGCGATGATGCAAATTCGACAGGCCCGTCCTCCCTCACATAACTACTCTCGCCTTATGTAACACTTACACCAGAAACTCCAAAATATAAATCTATTTCAGAGGAAAATAAATACCTTAGGCAAAGAGTGGCTGAACTGGAATACATGAAAAATGCGTTGACAGATGAAGCAGTAGAACTAGAGCAGCAATTGATGGAAAGGGAGGAAGCTACTACAAATAGGAAGTGTGATGGGAATTGTAACAGCAACTCTAAGCACATGATAGATATCGCATCACAGACTGATGGTTCCTCTGATGATGTATATGACTCGCATTTGAAAGAGGACAGCGAGAGTGAGAAACGGACCAAGTCGCTATCCACTGGGGTGGAAGACTCCTCAACTATTGAATCATTATTGAATCTGCATCGCAAATCTGTTGATTATTTAAAAAATGTTAACGATAGGTTTCAAGAAGATATTATGGCTATACAGAGAGATCTGTTGGAGAGTCGCCAACAGCTACTCAGAACAGAGGAGACAAATTGTTGTCTTCAGCGAACAATTAGTGATCTAGCAAATGATATCGCTCTATTCAAAGAAATGAAACCGATCCAAATGAATTCCACAGATAAATTTTCATGCAGAAGTAGTATGAGCAATCTTAGGAGATCTGATGAAGTGAAGATTAACATATGGTCGGATAGTCATGGGAGGGGAGTCCATGAGTTGCTGGATCAGGCCTTGCCCTCAAATATTACTTGCACCTCATTTGTAGCTCCTGGAGCTCCTATTGAAAAAATATGTCAATCTATATTAAAAGATTCTCAGATAAAAACAAGTCCTAATAGGGAAAATGAATGGACGATTATAATAGGAGATACAAATAGTGTCACTGATGATTTTTCTGAGAATCATATTAAGGTGTATCTGAGGTGGCTGGTCAGGGTTATGGAGGAACATGCTAATAGAAATTTAATTATTACTACTATTCCTTACAGGTACGACTTATTTGCTAACTCACACATAAATTTGATGATTACTAAACTGAATAGAGCCATCCGAAAAATTCAGTATGTGAGTAACGTTAAAATTGTCGATCTCTGGATGTTTGAACAGACTAAGCATACTCGGCATGGCCTTCATATGAACAGGTTGGGAAAGAAAACAGTATGCAAATTGATAGCGGGTATCATAACAGAAAAAAGAGAGCAGATAGAACAGACACATGAAAACGGCAGCCTTTACAAGCAGAAAAAGAATAATGTAATTGCATTTAAAGACACCATACAACCTTCACACACTATTCAATCTGTTGAGACATGTGACCTGATTGATTTAAACGGATTAGTCATGACAACTATGATAAAAATTATTTTTTATCAAGGCAAATGAATGACATGAATGAAGATAATGTTCAGAAGAGGAATATAGACAACACTTCTACAAAAGAGGTGAATTTTATGACAGAGGTAAATAATTGTGGAGATTTAACAGAGCAAGAGTCCTTAATAGATGAAAGTAATGGGTCAAGGGTGGAACAAGGTGAGATTATGGATCTGAATGGACTCGACAGGTCATATGTTATGTGTTTGAATATCCAGGGGTTTGCAGGGAAAATTGATGAAATAGAGGCTACCTTTGAAACATATAAGCTTAGACCATTGGCAATCTGTTCGAGTGAGCATTGGCTGGAGGCGGCAAGTTCAGGTATCCTAAACTCTCTCACTGGCTATTCCTTGAGGTCTCTTCTTTGTAGGAAAAATAAGGCTAGAGGAGGAGTTGCAGTTCTACTCAGAGATGAAATTTCTTATCTAGGGAGAGATGATATTGGCGGTTTGTCAGTGGAGTGTTTGCTTGAGATTTCGGCAGTGGAGTTGAGGGATGATTGTTTTCAAAAAGGGAGGGACACTGTTATCGTTTCAATCTATAGGCCACCCAATGCTTCATTCAAGGAATTTTTATTTAGTCTTGAATTGCTTTTTAAAAGATTAAGTCTTGAGTCTTATATCTATATCTTGCATAGATATTATTTTGACAAACTTAGAAATAAGTAATTTGAACTGTACTACTCTGGATATTGGGATGTCAGACCATCATGCATTGTTCTTTCAGGTTTCTGAAGCTGCTTTGAAAATTAAAGGATCCTATGTAAGTAAAAGATATTTTCCAGAACCTGCTATTAAAAATTTTACCTCACGGTTGAAAAGGGAGACTTGGGAGAGTTGTTTGAGAGCCACTTCCTGTTTGGAGGGTTTTGGCAGGTTTTTTCATAGTTGAAGACAATGTTTCTTGAGTCTTTTCCATTGAAAACATTCAAGGTGAACACTGGTGACAGAGCTTGTAGGGGATGGCTGACTAAAGGTATTAAGGTATCGTGTGAATGCAAAAGGGAAATTCTTGAGATGTTGCATTGCAATCCTAACCCTACCACTATGGAATATTGCGAGAAATATAAATTAATTGTGAGAAATGTTATAGGATTGGCAAAAAGGAAATTCCTATCTCACTGCATTACTTCTTCCAGCAATGTAACAAAGACAACTTGGAGGGTTATCAAAAATACACTTGGTAATAATAAAACTGCAGGTCCTTGTCCAATACTGAGGATGGGCTCCAGCTTGATCTCTGATCCACAACAGGTGGCTAATTCCTTCAATAAGTATTTTAATACAGTTGCTGAAGGATATATAAACTTGTCTTTAAGGAATTCGGCTGGTGGAAGGATATATGAGAGGACCTTTGATGCTCCCCATAATAAGCCTAAATCAGCTTCCCAATTCAAAGAAATAACATGTGATGAGGTACTCAATATTATCAATGGTTTAAAAAATAGCAGATCATCAGGGTGGGATGAAATTCCAACATTTATTTTGAAACGAACTGCTCAGCTTATTTCGAAACCTCTCTCACATTTTATCAATTTGTCGTTTGGAAGGGGGGAATTCCCAGATTTACTAAAATTCTTATCCATAAAGCCACTGTATAAGAAGGGTGATTCACAGGAAATGTCAAACTTCAGGCCAATTTCTCTGGGAACGGTATTTTCAAAAATATTTGAGAGAGCAGTTCATATTCAGTTGAATTCCTATTTTGAGAGAAATAATCTTTTCTGTGATTCCCAGTTTGGATTCAGGAGGGGTAGAGGTATTGACAATGCTGTGTTTGGACTGAATAAGGAGGCTCTTAGTGCTTTGGATGGATCGCAGAAAGTACTTGGTATCTTTTGCGATCTGTCCAAGGCCTATGATTGCGTGGATCATGACCTGCTTTTGTCCAAGTTGTGGCACTATGGTGTGAGGGGAGTTGAATTTTTGTGGCTGCAATCATTCTTGCGGAGTAGATACCATAGGGTTTCAGTTGTTGCTGATGGAATGGTTTTCAACTCTACTTGGTTAGCAATGAATCGGGGTATTCCACAGGGATCTATTTTGGGACCATTGCTCTATCTGGTATATGGAAATGATATCTCAAAGTTTGTTAATTATGATCTAACTCTATTTGTTGATGATACAACAGCTCTCATTAAGGGTGGAAATGTTGATTCTTTGATTGAGGGAGCAAAAACTTGTTTGAATGAGCTTAATGAGTGGTTCAACTATAATGGTTTGTCATTGAACCCTAGTAAAACCAAATTGGTGCCTTTTCATGCTCGAAATGCCCAGGGAACGTTTCATGTTGAACTAGACCCAGATACCACCTTGAAGCCCTCTGATGGAACCACTTTTCTGGGATTGTTCTTGGATAGTGATATGAAGTGGAAGTCTCACTCTTCTGAACTGTTGAGGAAGCTGAGTAGAGCAACATTTGCGGTGGGTGTGATCTCCAGGGTTGCAGGTACAAGTACAGCGTTAATTGTGTATCATGCTTATTTTGCATCCCATCTACGCTTTGGTATCATTTTTTGGGGCAGAACAACATAATTTGAATCTATTTTCAGGACTCAAAAAAAAGGCTTTGAGGCGAATATTCGGCCTGACAGACAGATGTTCTTGCAGACCCATATTTAAAGAACACTCCCTCCTTACAGCCCCGGCAGTTTATGTCTTAGAGTTAGCTCTATTTGTTTTTAGAAATAAGGACCGTTTCCAGGAGAGACAAGTGGCGCATTTATATAACACATGATTCAGGGGACTCAGGTATCCAGAGCACAGGCTGACTCTCTTGGAGAAGGGCCCTTATTACATGGGCATCAAGGTTTACAATGTCCTACCACAGATAGTCAAGGAAAGTGCTACTCCTGGTTTATTTAAGAAAAAATTAAAAACCATTCTCATAGGTATGTGTCCCTATAAAGTTGAGGAATTTTTTGAGAAGATAGCCTCTACATGATTTGCCAATATAGTATGGTCAATTTCATAGTTTTTTTTTTCTTTCTTTTTCCCATTTTGAATAATTAAATGACATTTCACACATCACTAGAGCCTAGCTCTGCTTTTGTGATTTTTACGTGGAGAATTGAATAAAATAAAAAATAAAATAAAAATATTTTCTGCAGATGAGATGGGATTTCCGCTTTTCAATTTTTCAGCATAGTTCTTACCTACTTCTGCGAAGTGGAGATTTGAAATATCAGCATCAATTTTGGGAGGAGTTGATTTTCGTTTTCTTCTCAACATCTAATTCAACGTGTCCCAGACTTTCTTTGCATTATTTTTATACTGGCTAATTTTATTTTTATAATAATCACATTTACTCTGTTTCAATAATTTATTCAGCATATTCCTGTGAGCGATAAATCCTTTTTTTGAAATAACATTAGAAGGTTGCTTTGAGAGGCTTTTAAATAATTTATCAGGTTTAGTAATTGACAGAACAAGACCCCTGATGATCCAGGGTTTCAATGATTAGAATTTATGCGGAATATGTACTTTAACAGTTGCTTGTTCAATGTAACTAGTTATCTTTTCGGTGAAAAAAAGTATTTGATCGTAAGTATTTGATGTAAGTTTAGGTTACGCACACCTTCCCAATTCTTCTCCCCAATAGATAACAGTGATTTATTATAGTCAATTTTCTTATAAGAATGAACAGGTTTAGCGGCTTTAAAAAAATCAATTGAAAGATCACCATGAATACTAATACAAAAATGGTAAGTAATGCTTGTTTTGATAATTGAGCTAATTACATTATCAGGATTTAAAGTAGAGTTTAAAAAAAAATATGATCAATGTATGATTCTGTGCTGCCATGAACTCTGGTAGGCTTATTAATATAAGACTTCAAATCATTTAAGGATAGTGTGCTAAAATAATCGCTGGAAATGGTGCTATTATCATTTTAAGTGAATATTTATGTCACCTGCAAAGATTTTATTAGCTCTATTACTGAGAGACAGCAAACATTCATCTAAGCTGTTCAGAAACGTATCTACATTCGATGAAGGCGATCTATAAACAGCGATAATGATTGTTATCTTATCTTTTACTCCTGGCACTTGTACATCCAAGCAGACAGAGCTTGCTTCAGTAATCTCACAAGTTAACTCGTCTATGATTAAGCTATTTTTGAGAAATATACAGAATCCGTCACATTTGTTAATTTCACCTTACTTATTTATTACTGAATATCTGTTCAAGCTAAAATTGAAATTATCATCATCAACCACCCATGTTTCAGTCAGAATAATTATATGGCGATAGACTGAGCAATCACTAATTTATATAAGAAAAATCGTCAAAGTTTTTATTCAAGCTTCTCATATTTGGGTGAATTATATTAAGAAAGGAATTACATAATCTATCACAAAACAACTCTGTCTTGCACTGGAAAATATCCTCTATTCCGATCGTATTGTAAAATTCAAGGGAAATCTGCTCATCAAAATCGGTTTCTAGAACCTTGAAAAAGGAAAAATAAAGGATTACGAAACAAAGAGACTAAAGAAAGGTATAGAGAATGAAATAAGAAAATAAAATTAATATTAAAGATGAGAGATTATTGAAACTGACTCCTTGGTTCCTCAAGACGTCACAAAATTATAAATTATCATACAACAATATAACAAAATATTGAGACAATATAATATTATAAATCAATCAACCTTATTATCAAATTAGTCGTATGAACAAATCTACTGAATTCGAATGATAAACTGGAAATGGATAGACTTCAAAGAGAAATAATAAGAGAGTCTATTTGTTTTTTTCTGCTATTATTTTATTCCATTCTTGGTTATCCTGCTATTCAGTTATTGAAACAAATACCAAAGTTATCAAGTTTACATGAATTTCGAAAGATCCTCCTCATCTGAAACTCTTTTTGCTGGTGAACCCTCCCTCTGCCTAACCATAATCTTTCCCTCCTTTACCCATACATAGGCTAACTCACCATTTCTGGCCATGTTTTTAGCTTTACGAAGAAGGATCTCATTGTGCGCGTTTAAATGATGGTTGATGTAAATATTCTGAGGTGGAAGATTAGGATGAATATCGGTAGAACATAGGTTTTTCTTTTCCTTTGCAGCATCTCTCCATTGTAGTTTTGTAGAACGCGAAACGAAAGGAACGATGATTGGTTTAGTTTTTTTCTTAGATGAAGGGACCCTGTGGGCGATGGAGATATCTTCTCTTTCGAATGGAACTCTTACTGCCAGGGCTGTGGATTGTAGCACTAGCACAGAATTTTAAACGTCTCTATTTCTGGTTTCCGGGACTCCCACAATTATTTCTAAATTATCGGAATAAGAATGCTGTTTCAGGTCATTAATAACTCGTTGCAGTTTTGAATTTTCAATAGCCAGTCTATCATATATTAGTTTTCAAAGCGGTATTTTCATCACAGACTTTCTTGAGCGTGTTTTTCAATTCAACAGTAATACTATTTAAGTTGGAAATAGTATTATTCAGTTCCTCAAATTTACAATTGATAAATTCAGTGGAAAACTCTTTGAAAGAGTCTAAATTGTCTCGTTGATCACACTCAGAGTTTTTTTTCGCTTTGAGACTCACACTTACATGAATCACACTTCCATGTTGCCTCACGTGCTCCAAGCAAAGACCTTAAAGAGATAAGATGCATCTTTAAGGTCTTTGCATCTAATCTCATAATATGTCTCTAATATATATATATAAAGTCCCTATATATATATATATATATAATATATATATATATATATATATATATATATATATATATATCTAATCTCATGAGTGGTTTCTCATTCACTCACTATCTTTGGTTGCATCTAAGGTATTTGAAGTTATCAATGGTGCGTAGTTTTGAACAAGTTGGATGGTAGACGTTCTCACACTCCGAGCACTCAATGATTTCTTTGTGTTGGTGAAATGGATTTTGCATTTGGAACACTCACTATCCATTGTTGATTAAAATAGACTCACAAACTCGTTTTAGAAATGAAGTAAATAAACGTTTAGGCTAGGACAACTCGACGCTTTGAGAAACCGGAGTCGACACGTTTGCTAGAGCGATAGTAAGAGCATCTGACCGGTTCAAGAGATAACTCAACACTGAAAAATACAGATATAGTCAGCTGATTAAAAGTGAATTGCTCATGTTTGCGGCGCGTTTATCTGTACGCACCTCAAGATCGATTAGTGTATTAATCAAATTCGATGAGTACCTATGTATTTAATTGTCAGTATCCAAACTTCATAGTTCAAAAGAATATAAGTGAAATGTATGATGTCATTTGTTTTAATAATCAAGGGAAGCCATAGTACAAAATCATACATCATAATAAACACCACCCCTCCCTATAAAGCCCAAATAAGTTTTTGAAATTTCATAGTGTTATAGTAAAGAGCAAATTTTATCATTACCTCTTTTTAAATACATATCTTTAGATACAGTTTTGATCAACTTCTTGAAGCTTATAGTTAAAATTCTCTTTTAAGCACAAACAATAGTTTATTAAAGCAAGGCTCCCCTAATCATATTCATTTATCCATTGAAATTTATTAATTTTTTTTTATTCTAATCATATTTTTCATCTAGAGGAGTTCAATATTTCGAATCCATATTCTACTCTTCAAGTAACTTAATTAAATAGAAACTTTTTTTACAATTTCATTGTATAAAATTGAACTGTAGTATTTCCAAAAACTCAATCATCTTGTATACTTATTTCGAATCATCACTATATTTTAATAAATTTTCATTTATTCATTCCAATTCAAATTTTATTAATAAATTCATTATTAACCTTTGTTTTGCCTTCAACTCCATACATTCCCTTAAACACGACTGACCCAATTCTCTTCATCTTTTTATTCGAATATTAGTTCAGTGAGTGAAATAATATGAGTATCAATAAAGTGAGTGAAATTATAGTACATTTTATCAATACGGACTGATTGATTGGCACTGGGCAAAATTTTGTATAGAGTGAGGGAGTTTGAAACTCACTCTTAACAGAAAACCACAGTAATGGAGTAGTTCAATATATTATTTATAATCATTTCAAATGCAAATCCTCCTGCTGTTGGTGCAGACGGCCTTTTGAACATTCATTCTGTCAATGTGTAAGCACAACCATAATAACAGCCAATAGTAATGGAGCCAACTGGCGGGATTCATTGTGATGAATTACTCTCCCTCTGTTGAATGAATCAGACATTTGAAAACAAGCCACTCACCTGCCATGTAGGCATCACTGATCGCCTTCAGTTTTGTAGCCGAACTTGTACATAAGATGGACATGTATGTCCAATCTTTGGTACTATGTCCCCTTTCCAATGAATCACGTATTTCATTTGCTAAGTAATATGGCAATGTTTGGAAAAATCCATGGAACAAGTATCGAGAACCAGAGTGTAAATCAACTAATAACAATGAATTGACAGCGGTGGATATACTCTGAAAAAAATTCAACAGATTGTAAATTGTAAATTGTAAATTGTAAATTGTAAATTGTAAATTGTAAATTGTAAATTGTAAATTGTAAATTGTAAATTGTAAATTGTAAATTGTAAATTGTAAATTGTAAATTGTAAATTGTAAATTGTAAATTGTAAATTGTAAATTGTAAATTGTAAATTGTAAATTGTAAATTGTAAATTGTAAATTGTAAATTGTAAATTGTAAATTGTAAATTGTAATTGTAAATTGTAAATTGTAAATTGTAAATTGTAAATTGTAAATGTAAATTGTAAATGTAAATTGTAAATTGTAAATGTAAATTGTAAATTGTAAATTGTAAATTGTAATTGTAAATGTAAATTGTAAATTGTAAATTATAAATTGTAAATTATAAATTGTAAATTGTAAATTGTAAATTGTGAATTGTAAATTTCAATATATTATAATATAATTTTATATCTCTATATTCTCTGTGGATAAGCCCCTTGAGGGCAGTTTGCACAGTTAGGCTCACACTTATGTAGCTCAGGTCAAAAAGAGATTCGACTAGCCAAATGGTGACACTCAGACCAGTCAATTCTAGTCTCCCCTACGTCACCATTTGAGATCACATGCTCTCAACTAGAGTTGAGTCTCTCCTCGATCTGAGTCACATAAGAGTGTTAATTGTGCCTAAAAGCTTGATCTGATAACAGGTGGTTCAACTGTATATCAAATTGGACCACTTTAGAGAAACAGGAACTGAAGATCCGAAGATCTGCACCATCACAGTTTGAACCAGTAAAGCTTAGGTTTTTCTGAACCACGCAGTGTTTTTGCATGATCCGTCATCAGTGATATGCAGGAACCAAGCGTTTGTGTTGGTGCCAGAGAAAACACCCACTTTTTTTAAGGCTATGCAAAGGCTAAAAATATACTTTCTACTTGTGAAATTCTTCAAAGTTTTTCGATTAGTATATCATCAAGCTATCAAAATGGGAGAGTTTTCTCAGGAAAAAAATTTTCTCCCGATCATGACTTTTTGAGATATGAGCGCCTGAAGTTTGAATTTTTGGGACAGAACATTTCAAATTCGGGAAGATATAAATCCATTCGAAGGATGGATTCTTCATGGTATTGTTGATCTAGTAAAACTTGAATTTTCTGAAAATATCAATTTTCATTATAGTTATTCAATTTACTAAGAATAACCAAAAATAACTTTTAGTTGAGTTATTTTTGGTAAATTGAATATCTTTTCTCGAAAATTGATATATTCAGAAAATTCAAGTTTCACTAGATCAACAATACCATGAAGAATCCATCCTTCGAATGGATTTATATCTTCCCGAATTTGAAATGTTCTGTCCCAAAAATTCAAACTTCAGGCGCTCATATTTCAAAAAGTCATGATCAGGAAAAAAATGTTTTCCTGAGGAAACGTTTTCATTTTGATAGCTTGATGATATACAAATCGAAAAACTTTGGAAAATTTCACAAGTAGAAAGTTCATTTTCAGCCTTTGCACACCCTTGGAAAAAGTGGGTGTTTTCTCTGGCACCAGCCTCGCAGCACGCGATCATATTTTTTCATATCTCAGATTATATTTTCAGTCATAGACAACATAGCTGATGTCTGACACTTTGCTGTAGCTTTGATGCTGGACGAAGAGGGTCATGAAGAAAATCTAACAATGAATTTTGTAAATGAAAACCTTTTGAACTTTTTATTGACAGAGAGGAAGAAGGGTTTCTTACAATTTTGACTTCCAGGTATCCGTTGGATAATGAAACCAAGTTTAGGGAATATTTTAGGCTCTTAACACATTTTGTTTCATGAGGAACAAGAAAATTGGTTTGAATAGTAAACCTTGCGCAGTAATGAACCACAGCTTCCTCTAATACTAATACTGTCCATCAGTGTGAATTCCGTCCTGTCCTGTTGTGTCGGCGAGATATCAGTGTGAGAACAGCTAATCTCTTGGATTCATACAAATTCAATGCAACATTGGATTCTGTAGTTACTGTTGCATTTTATAATAACCAATGTCGCATCCAGGGCGGATATGGGGATGTATTTTGAAATTTGGAAAAAATTATGAAAAATTGGAAAAATGATGAATGAATCTTTGTTGAAACAAGGCCTAATACTATGGTGTTGGAGTTTGTATAAAAATTTGAGCCGAAATTATAGTTTGCTATTCAGAATGAGTAGGCCTATTCCGGGTACTGGAACATAATTTTTCCAAACAATCGAATGACTAGTGAAATTCCATTCCATTCTATTTGTTATTCAATAAAAAATCATAGGTCTATGACATTTTCAAAGGGAAATCGAAATAATAATTAGCCAACTTGAACAAAAAACCTTGAATGAAATGTCATTTTTCAGTGGAAGTTGCGTAAAATCGCACTATTTTGATGGTGTATTATTAACATATTCAATACCCCCACGCCCCCCAGTGGCCCCCAAAAGTTGAGATTCTTCCTATGTCAATGTTATGATACCCCCATGATTTTTTCTGGATACGCCCCTGTCAACAACACATCTTATCACTAGAAGATGGTGGGATGAAGGAGGTGGAATGGCAACTACTGGCGAATAGCTTCTGTGTACCACGCGAAAGTCTGGAATCCCAGACTTCAGAGGTAAAGTCAGAGAAAACACATCCGTAGCAATAACTGAAGCAGACTTTTGCATGATTATGTCATCGCGCATCCCGCATCACGCAGTGATGCTGCATGGTTCAGAGAAACCTAGGCTGAACAGTATTCTAGGTACATTGGTGTGAATGGGGATAAATCAGCTGGTTGTTGAATAAACCAGGAATGTACAGCATGTGCTCCTGGCTTTGCCACCATGACTTCAAAATGACATATAGGCAAGGTATGGTTCGTGTGTTGCTACTCCTACTTTTGGAATAACATGAGCTCCAGATTCTATAGATCTCTGAATGGAGGAAGCTCCCTACACACAGAGACTCTTTGTGAATGAGTGAGTTGCAACTTACCAACAACAATGGGAAGAGCATGTTGAACGAATGTCAGCTGATAGGCTATGTTGTGCCAGAGACAAAAAAACTTTTCACATAATCAATCTGTATTTTTACTATATGGTTGTGCTTGAAGGACATTACTTCAAAAAACTCCCTGTGAATCTTTTTGGATGCAACAAGTCGCTTTTACAGAGGATCATCTGTTGTTCATGGAAAGATTCTCAAAAATGTTCTCGAATGGGTAGTATTGTTGTCTAGTGGCCCTCTGCCGATAAGGAAGCTACAGGACCCGGACTGTGACACAGGTGCATACAGACTCATGTGGTGCGCTGCAAACAAACGTTATGCCAGCTCATGAGCAGTTCCAAAGTTGATCGCTGGTCGCACGAGAACAGATTGAGAGCAAAGTGCAAACTTGTTCCAACAATGCCCCAAGTGTTTAGTAAATAGTTGTCAACTTCAGTGAGTGTCAACAATATTACTTCCTGTACATACTCATTATCAAGGTGCAAACAGGTAAACATGCCTCAAACATGCTTCCAATCATGTACGCTATGCGAGATGTTACACAAGGGTTTGATAGAGGTTCGGAATATGTTTGAAGGATGTTCGCGCACTTGTCGTATTGTTGACTTCACTGGAACCTAACTTCACAAATTTGAAACATTCAATCCAGCTGATCGGGTGACAAAACTGAGAAAATTATTCAGACCAGGGGATTGCTGGGTAGCCTAATCTTATCAGATAAAAGCTACAAATTGTGCCGAGCACTCCTTTTAATTCAGGCCTTTTCCCAAGTTATAATAGTAAATTTAATACGCAATAGACTAGAGCCATTATTGTAAGTGAGTTAGCGAAATAAATTATTGTCTCTCTCTATTATGAACGGCCATGACTTCGAGTTTCCCATGATAGATATTTAAAAATTGTGGCTCCGAGTCGTCGAGGAATGTAGATTATGGAATTATCTCTAAAACTTAGCCTTCCTGTCACGACATAGAGTGCGATAAGTTGGAAAACAGCAAGCATTGAAATTATAACAAACTACCGATTTTGCAGTTACTATTTGGTCCAAAGGCTCTAGAAGCCACGCGACGATTGGTCAAATTGATTCCCTTCGCCCAATAGGAGACCTGTTTCTAAATACAGTAGTGGGGATTCCCCAGTCGCTAGACCAGATTACGTTTCGGAGGACACTTTGCTAGGAGCACTACGAGAGTAAAGATGTATTCATTATGTTTCGCCCTTTTTGGGCAGGTTTACAAGTTTATTTTATTAGTTAATGTAGGAGCTAGTTTTATTTTTATTAATGTTTAAATTTTCTAGTAGTGCCATGTCCTGAAAGGTTTAATTGTGTTTCTTCATCATGTATGAATAATTGTTTCTTCAAATAACCGCTAAGGTACGTAAAATAAGGTTAAAATATAATTTAGGGAATTTAATTGATTGAAACTTCCATAAGAGTATTGAATTAATTGAGCCTGTTATTTTTCAAGTTAATAATATTGATTGAGAATAATCCTTTTGATTTTATTAGTGATGGAAGATACTTATAAATTTTTTCTAAAGAAGTATAGAAAGTTTTCAGTTACGTTACATTTGAGTTATTGTTTCTGGAGATATATTATTGTAGAGTATTGCTGAAAGTCGGGAAGATAGCCTTTAAATTGGAATGAAATTTTTAAGATTATGTTCATATTGAGTTTATGACATTTTATAATTTTATATTTTTCAGACTCTGTTTTCTTATGTCATTAAGGCTTTCGAATAATTTAGTAAATTTTTATGATAGGAATCTTAATAGACAAAGAAGAAAGTTTTTCTTTTCCATGAAATTAATATTAATAAATGTTGGCTAGCGCACAAGTTTCCAATAATACTAGTCGAGCTACTATATGAAAAATTATATTTAATTAAGAAACCAAACGAAAAATATCATATAAGTTAGCATCATTTCAATCTGAATTATTCCTTTCCTAAGAGTATTATATCAATTTATATAAAAGTTAACATCATAATTAATGAAGTATTCATTTTTCTAAAAGCATTATATTAATTTATTACGAGTGTTTTCATAAAGTTGCATTGTATATTAATGACACTCTGGCAAGTAAATCCGTTTTAATTCAATTTTGAGAATGAAATCAGAACGTCAAGATAAAATCTAAATTGAATAACAGAATAAACTCCTGTTTTAGCTTTTGATGAATTGTAGGAAGAGTTAGAAATCATTGCTGTAATACATTTATTTACAGCGGTTCATGTGTGTCCCCAAACCAACTTCTTGTACTACCACCCCTTTGGTTCCGCAACTTTATGTAACACCGCTTCAAGACACCCATTCAGACGACAGGTCTAGGGACGTAAGAGGACGTCGCCATCAAGCCAAATTCAACTGGTAAAAGTTCACCGCCAAAAACAAGGTACTGTAACCCCGACGATAAAGCAACGTACAGACCAACGAAAGTGCAGTGTAGTGAGACAAAGGTTCATTCGAGAATGTCAATCAAAAGTGGGGATTCAAAATTATTATGAAATGGGTTATATGGGTTACTATCGACGAAACTTGGGTTCAACGGGCTTTTCTTTCTTGAGTAATTTTATGTTGAAATTAACTTGTTATTTGATGACTGATATTGTTTGGTTTTGTGACGTATTGCTATCTAAAAGGGGATAGTAATGCGCCCCCGAATCAGATGAAGAATGTCAACAAAGAAACATGAAATTGTTGTTTCTGTTGTTCGATTTTAGTTGCCAATGTTTATTGAAGCTGTTTGTATTTTTCAATTATTCCAAATTGTAGTGTTATTCTATAGTATAAACCTATTAAATCAGGCATGGCAAGATTAATTGAAGTTTTCTTGACTCTAGCCCGTTCACCTGCATGAATTAGGTATAGACTCAGGTATTTCCTAGATGTGTCGGCCTATTTCTAAATTCTAAATTTTATTCAAAATTATCCTTCTTTATCACCTTTAAAAAAGTGCAGGCACACAACTGCGCCACTCTGCTACAGAGCATTTTATATCTCTGAAATTCAAATTTAAAAAATAAAATCAAATTTTCTAACTCATTCTAATTAGTTAAGATTAATTTTTCTGAGTCGATACTTAATAATTCATTCTGTGAACGTGTTAACTGTCAATATTTTTGGGTTTGGAGTTGAATGAATAATTTATAGTTGCTACTCCAATTTTTCTGAAGTTTAAATAATTGTAGATGAAACAGGAAAGTTATTCAGTTATGTTAAACCATTAAAATGATAATCTTTTGAAGTGCTTAAAGATAAAGTCAAGTATCATTGATGCTTAAGTTGAAAGTATTCTGAAACTTCATATTGAAATTGATCATTGAGAAATTAAAGGTTCAACGGTAGGATAAAAATTAGTAGAAGAAACTAGCATAGGTGAAAAACAACTGATTCTAAGTGCTGAATAAATTTTTTGCATTCTGTAATTCCGTGAATGATGATGGAATTTATTGTAATGTCAACGTACGTATTCTGGTCTCACGTCTGGTAGTTGAATATCATTATAGTAGTGGTGAATGTGAATATTGAGATTTTAAAAGTCAACTCAATTAAATTAGGAAAATTAGGAAATTATTATGGGAGAATGTTTGAGGAAAATAGGAAATTTTTTTGATAAGTTTAGGTAGATCGGAGGTAATCAGAGAATAAATAGGAAACTGTTTTATTAGTTATTGTTGATATGTAGTTTTGAAAAGTTGATGAGTAGTTTTGGCCTTGAGATGTTTAAACTAAATAATTAGATATTGTAGATTAAATTTGAAACAATGATCAAATCCTTGGGAATTTGTATAAGAATAAGTTGATTGAGTTGAGGTTGTTAAGTCCCTTTATCAGTAATGTTTATTCTCGAAAAGGTGAATCAGTTTTATTATTGGAAATATATTTTTTTTAGGGTGTGATTTTTGCGGTAGGCATGCGTAGTGATAGTGTAAAGATCCGTTGTGTTGATGACGTTTCCTGTAGACTGTGGGGAATTTTTTTGTTTGTTTAGTTGAGACTCAAGATTTTGAGGAGGACAAGGGGATGTACTGTCTGTGTGTGTTGAGGTTGAATTTAGGTAATCGGCGCGAGTGTAGGTCCGTGTCCAGAGAGAACGGAGCACTGCCCGATAGTTGTCTATGTAACAAATCAAGGAATTTAGCTGTGACTAACCTTGCAAATTTGTACGGTATAATTTTAGCGAAAGGCACCGAAGATGGTGTGAGCTAAGATTTTTTTTGTATCTAGTAAACGGTCTGGTTCATTCGAGAGTTATGGGGCTCGTCAGTAGAATAACGTAAACCGAAATCTAGAATATTTAGTGAGTCTTCGTAGTGATTGTAAGGAAACCAATCAGCGTAATGCAGTTTAGGGAAGCCCAGTCAAAAGGTTCGTTAATGTTTGGTAGGAAAGTCAGCCGCAAAAACACAAGTAATAATTAGTAAAAAAAGGGGTATTATTGAGTTTAAAGTTGCTTAGAAATTTGGTATGGTAACGAAAATTGAAGGTTTTAGACAATGAATATTTAAAGTGATTAGTTAAGGTATACAAATAAAATAACAGAGAAACTTTTTCGAGTACCTAGGTAATGTTAAAATGGTTATCAGTGAAAGTAGAAATAAATATTGGAACAGTACTCAACGGGTTAAATTAAAATAGAATTAACAGTGAAATTCTTCTAGTTGAATTTGAAATGAAAAGGGAAAATCTCTTAAGTTAAGCATGAGTTTAAATTATTCTGTAGTTGAGAGTTGAAAGGTTGATTAAAAATTTAAATGGGGATATAAGGTAGAAATATGTAGGAAAATTCGTGTCAAAAAGGAAATAGAATTTTTGTTGGGAAAATTAAATTGAGGTAATTAACAGTAGTAGGACCCTTTAGAGATAAGTAGTCAAAAAGAATTAATGAATAAAAAAAAATAGGAAATCTTTAATGAAATGATAATTTTTTTAATGATGAATAGTAAAATTGTAATCAATTTTGGAAAGTATTTTTTGTGTATACCTGTGTAATTAATTACTCATGATGGTAGGCTGAGTGAAAATTAGATTCACTCTCAAGACATGATCCAATCCCAAAACTAACAATAGCACGATCAAACTCAGACTGACTCTATAACAACAGAATATCTGGAAAAACTAGTATTCTCGTGAATTCAATTTTATAAATTGTTATTGAAGAGGAGAAAGTAACTCTCTTACACAGACTAGAAGCTTGGCGATAGCAGTTAGCCAGTTGAGATAATGTTTATCTTATCTTCACAGTACAGCACAAGTAACTTTTCGATCCAAAATGCTACCTTCAATTGAAATAGTAATGATTTTATTCCAATTTTTAGTAAGTCATACGACTTTATTTCCAAGTGAAATATTAGAAAATTCAAATCACAATCTGAATCTAATAACCCCCGATTGTAGTACATCTCGACTCACAATCAAACGTAATTTATTCATTCCACATGAATAATTAATTGCAACTTAACTCACTTTTATCCCACAGTATAATAACATCTTCCAATTAACCGCATCGCAATACTGTACAACGAATTTGAGCAATTACCACCAGCTTCATTAAATGATTTCAATTATTATAACCATTACCTCATGGTTAAAATATTATTCAGTTCGAACTGATCCACAATATATTCTAATATTCTCTATTCACTCATCTCGCCATCAACTATTCATGGCAATTAAAAAACAAGCTACTAAAATTTCAATATCTGCTTGTTAACCCCTGCTTGTCAACAACAGCCCATTTGAATTGACTTTAGCTGTTATTAACTAGTCATAGACTGTAGAAAATTTTCTTGATCACTCATGCTTGGTCACATCATAATATTGTAGATAAATTTCAAACTGAAATTATTGGGATTGCCTTCAGATCAAAAGAAACTCATCAATTCATCAACAATAATTTTTCCATCTAATTCAGCCAGTGCTTTCATGACTGATTATAATAATTAAACTGTAATGGTTTAGTTGCCATTTAGTTCAAATAGAACTCTATTTTATTAGAAAAATTAAACGGAATATGATGTTTCCTTTCAATAAACTATTGACCAATTTATTTCAACAACAATAACTTAATGTCAGTCTATTAAAATCTCATTATTTTCGGAATCGTGCTAATGCTAATAATTTTCAAAATTCGGCTAATAAATTCGTGCCAATGATTCTGAATAAATTTCTATGCAATTTTGTCATTGATAACAAAGTATAATTTCCTCATTCTAAATGGGATAATTTATAAATCGGAAATAGCTCTGCAGCTGTGATATGATTGAACCTCTATGTTATCCAACCCTTCTCGCCTCTTACCACCTTATTGACGGGGCGTGACACCTATCTGGTGTTCCATCATCTAGTTAGGCAGCGACCCTCTATAGACGCGCTCGGCCTCCTGCTGACAATCCGCTCGAATTCCATCCGTTTTTTCCGCATCTTCACCATCTCCATCCTCTTCCTCATTCTCGGGCAGTTGTGGCTGGAGCTTGATGTCTTCCTCGTGCACAGTAAATCTCTTACCGGCACTCAACATTCTCTCGACTTCATAGAGGCCAGAAAATTCCGGCGATAACTTCGCGGCAAGCTGATTAGCACCCGAGGACAGGTGACTCTCCTTCCTGTAGACTAGCTGTCCAGAGTTCACCTTCATCGTTTTCTTTTTTCAATTATATTACCGGTTGGCATTATAATTCTCGTTTTCAATATCTGAAACTACTTTCTGTGTAGTTTTCAGCACCGGCAGTCTTCTAGACTACACTGCTCGATGATTATCTCCAGCTCCTTGCTGGAAATTATCCTCCTTCTTCCATCTCCGGTACAGCTTTTCCGGACCGTTGAACCTCCAGTGCCCACCTCGTTTACAGTGCCAGCAAATGAACTTTTCACGGGCTGGGGAAATTTTCTGAGAAATGAGTTCCTCTTTTCTCAGTCTTCCACACAGCTCACACGTGTTCCTGGACTTGAGAAAATTTCTTCTTCTCCTTCTTCTTCACTGGAATAATTTCAGGTGGCTTCCTCGACCTCTACATGTGAGCCTGGGTCTTGAAAGTAGCCAGCCTCGAGTTGACAGCTCCTTTCAGCACCCTTGCAGTGGGATTAACGGCTCCAATGTGCTCTTTGATGAGATGAGGATCCCATTCTACTGACCGAGAATAGGGGTCTATTCTCACCCGGTGCTCACGAAGAAACTCCATACCAAGCAGAATATCTGGAGAAAGTCCTTTCATTATTTTGAGTGATGTTGGTAGAGATATTCTGTCAAATTCCGGGTTGATTATAACACAACCAACTAGACGACTAGACAGCGCTGCGGTGCGAAAGCTTTAGAGCTTTTATAGTTAGACTCTGCTCCGGTGTCGAGAAGAGCACTTTACTGTCTGTGTCCCATTTCCACTGTGGTGAAGAGACGGCTGTCATCCTAGAGTTCCGACTCTAGCTGAATTTGAAGCCTCGTTTTAACTACAGCTGTTTTATCAGAAGTCTTCTTCTGCTCTCTCTCATAGGAACAATTTGGTCGTGACTTCCCGCACTTTAAGCAGAGTGAAACCTCCGGACACTCTGATCTCCAGTGTTCCACCCTCTTGCACTGTCAACACAGGGGGCCTTCTGGGGGTTGTTCACTCTGGCGCTGTGTAGTAGTTGTCTCCTGTCGAGGCTTGGTCTGCTTCCTCACCTCCTCCTGCTTCACAGCTCGTTGTCTCTCTGTTGAGCACTTTTCTCTTTGAATTTAATTCGTTCATATTGTCTTGCTAAGAGTAGCAAGTCGTCGATGGTGTACACTTCAGCCTCCCTGATGTAGAGCTTGTAGCGTGGTAAAATATTTTTGTACAATCTCTGTACCTGGCTCCTCTCGGAAAAACCACCTCTTCTTCTTATCAGCTTCAGCAGCTTTTTGACATGGTTGTCTATCAGCTCGCCTTTCCTCTGCCGTCTGTCAAGAATTTCATTTTCAAGATCCTCCTCAAAATTAGGTGGATAGTAACGAGACCAAACGTCTCTCAGGAAGTCGTCCCAGTGTCTCCACTGTTGTCCCCTATTACTCATCCATAAGGAACATCTCTCTACTAGCATTTCAGGTAATGCTGGGAATAACTGTCTGCCAGTCAAGCCATATGCTTGTTGCAGCTCCTTGAGCTGCTCCATAAAACTTATAGCATTTCCACTCTCATTATATAAGAGCCGCCACCCTCAAACCTTGTCACACACGGCACCCGAGTCCATACAGGATATAGCAGGCACCACTGGTCTGGTAGGCGACCTCAATACATGCCTAGGCATGTTATTATGCCTCTCCGGCATCTCCAGCCTCACCAGTTCAGGCTCGCGTGGTATAGTATCTCCGCTGTCACCTTCTTCCTAACTGGTACTGGCCTCCATGCTCCTCGACAAAGCACCTCCACCCCAGTATCCAAAACGGGGAGCATTTCAACCATTCACTGTCATTGCTCCAGTAGAGCCCTCCTCAGGCTCGTACTTGTGCCATCTGTCAGCACTGAGTCGAGTAGTAGATCAATCAAGCCCTGGTCGTGCACTCTGTACACCCAGGAGTTGCTGGAGTCGACATCAAACTCTGGAGACGTCTCCTTGGGAATTGAGTCGGCTAGACTCAGTCGGCGTCTGGGGTGGGCCGCAGCAGGTGATAAGAGGTTTGGTGTGGTGTCCGTCAACCACCCTCAATCGAGTCGGGGGTTGGAACAGGACCTTGAGTACCTTGTTGGAGTGATTCTCTCTTCTAGAAAAGAGGGGCCGTGCTTACGCACTGCCTAACAGGGTTGAGCGAGGAGAGAAAGGAGTAGGAACAATCTGGTGTCTTCCATGAGTATGGTCTCCGGAACAGGAGAAGCGTTCCCAATTGTCACTGGATGTCCTCTTGTTTTTCCAGAAGAAATTAGCAAGGTACAAGAGCCCTGGGACTGGGCGTCATGGCTGGTCACCGGGTCCCTCACTTAGGGCACCGGCTGTTTCTGGCTATCAGGACTGGCGTCTTGGGGTTGAGTAAGGCGTTCTCAAGCCTCACTTGAGGTCCTCTTGCTATTCCCGATGGAAGTAGCAAGGTAGAAGAGCCTCGGAGCTGGACGTCGTGGCTGGTCACCAGGTCCTTCACCACGGGTACTGGGTGTTTCTGGCTCTCAGCATCGGTGTCTCGGGGTCAAGAGAGGCGTTCCAAGTCCTACTAAAGGTCCTCTTGCTATTCCCAAATTGGAATTAGCAAGATAGAAGAGCCCTGGAACCGGGCGTCACTGGCAGTCACCAAGTCCCTCACCTCGGGAACCGGCTGTCTCCTGCAGCTAGGATTGGTGTCTCGGGGTCGAAAAAGGCCTTCTTAAGCCTCAATCCAGGTGCTTCTGCTATTCCTGAAGGAATAAGCAACTTAGAAGAGCCCTGGAACCAGGCGTCACTGGCGGTCACCGAATTCAACAGCTCTGTCACCAGCTGCCTCCTGCGATCAGGATTGATGTCTCGGGGTTGAGATAGGGCTTCCCAAGCCTTATTCGAGGTTCTCCTTCTCTTCCTGTTCCTCTTCGTGATATTTCTGGGTCCAGTCTGGTTTTAGACCAAAACTTGTCACCACTGGTCGAAACAGGCAGGCTGGCTGCTAGAAGTCGCAGAAGTGGTCGTACAGTATCCGTCTTCTTCTGAGTGCTGTATCTTGGAGCTTCCAGCATCTTCTATTAACTCCAGTTAATAGATAATAGAAGGTGCAATTCGAAGTATTCGATGGAGTAGGAGTAGAATCTGGTCACGAGCTGTACTCTTCCTTCGCTTCCTCCAATAGTTCCCGATGAACTGTCCTTGCTGGACTGCCCTTCTCCGCTGCTCGGCGAGCCTCCCTTGGCAGCCGAGTGGGAAAAGATAAGGGTGCGTGGCATAGTTGATCAGTAGCTCAGTGCATACATCACTCGTTGTACAACAAGAACTCATAAATAGATAAATAATGTCTCTGGTCGAGGGTACAACATGACCAAAGGAGTTTATTCAAATTTATAGACATGATTACAAAAAGCATATAAGGTACAATTATTTTCAAAGTATTAATACAATTGGTTGATTACTTGCTGATCTGAGATGTGGCCCCCACTATAATTTATATAAATATGTGTCAGGATGCCACTGATTTTGTTGTTTATGATTTTATGCCAAAAGTTAAAAATTCTAATAAAGATACATTTTGTGAGTAATTAGAATTTCATAAAAACCACATTCCTATACACAAATTTGAAAATGAAAATTGATAACCTGAGATGTAGAAAATTTTCCAAATTTAATGTAAAAACAATCATAATACTCATGGGAAAAAATCATTATAATGAAGAAAATGAGAATGAAACAGTATGGAGAATTTTTCATAGAACTAATTGTTCTACATGATTAATTGTATTGGACAGGAGCCAGTTTTTTGTTTTCGATTTAAATGATTTGATTGAACTGTTTCTTTAATAGCTATTGGCAGTTTATTGAGAATTCTTGGTCCTAAATATGTGGCTGACCTCTGAGCAGCTGATGTTGTCATCCTGGGAATTGCCAAGTCCTTGTTCCTTCTGCGTGTTCCTTGTGAGTGGTTCAAATTGATGAAGAGCTGTGGGTTCTTTCTGGTGAATGTTGGAAGTCTGTGAATGTAAATCTGTCTTTTGCTGAGGATGCTGAGCTAGAGTATAGTAGTACTGAAGGGAAGAGTGGATGTTTGCATCCTATTATCCTCAAAATTAGCTCCTGAACCTTGAAGATAGGATCGATGTGGCAGAAATTCGTAGCTCCCCAGGCCAAAATGCCATATCTTGCTATGGACTTGACTATTGCGTAATAAACATTCTCCATCATGTCTATTGATAGTAGCTGCCTGAGTTGGATGATTTTGTAAATTAATTTTTTGATTTTAGCCGTTTGATGTAAAATGTGTTTATTCCAGTGGAGTTATTCATCTATTATGACTCCTGAATATTTTATATTGTTTGTGTGCTCTATGGAAGGACAATTACAATTCATACTATTCAATTTGCAATGATGTAGTTTGATTGTCTGCTTAGAAGGCTTCTTGGAATCTGTTAGTGAGAAATCAATAAATCTTGTTTTTGAGGCATTAATCGTCAGAATGTTATTGAAGAGCCAGGAGGTAACTTTTCAATTTTCCCATTCCAAATTCAGCTCACCTGAAGACGTCATACCAGCTGGTTCCCCGGAATAACTCTGCTGTGTCATCGGCGAAGGCGATAATATTGCCACCGACATCCACAGAGCACAGCTCGTTGGCAAAGATGAGGTAGAACGGTAGGTCCAAGAACGGAGATTACCGAGCATCATCAAAACTAGCTCTAAAATTTATTTCCTTCACTAGTTACGATATACAACGTGACAATGCAAATAGATTCTTCATTTACCGAGGATGACTATAGGCCTATTTCAAATTCTTGGAGATTTTAGTAGGTAGATATTCAGTTTCATCCAGTTTTGATTGGACCCTTGCAGAGCACGTGTTACTTGCTAGCCAACAGTGCGATCATATTTCGAAATTCCTGCATCCTGTTCATGATGTTCTTAAATCTGTACGTAACTCTAGGGGTCGCTTTCTCAAAAATTGGCTCAACAACTCTACCTGGAGGGAAAATGAATGCGACCATATTTACTGTATACATATCAACCATATACTGGTGTATATGACCCTCAATATGGACGCAATCTAGTTCAAACAGAGATTCTGTGCAAACAGACTCTGCGCAAACAGCACTTTCACTGTGAACTGCTATGTCTGAGTCTGTCATGGTTTAGCATAAAACAAAGTAGGTGCATATGACCCTCATAATGGACTCAATCTAGTAGAAACAAAAATATCATATAGATGGAAATTATTGAGATATTGCACTGATTAAAATGCTAATGAATCAAATTATTATCGAACAAAAATTCAAATTAAATTCTGTAAATCACCCAGAAAACTTCTGCTACTACAAATATTGACAACATGGTGAACAGCTAGATGGAAATTCGATGAACAATACTATTCGAAAAATATTTGTCAGTCCAGCAATCAAACCCAGTATCTCTCAATTGCCGGTCAGTTTTTGAATAGTAGGGCTCATTGAATTTCCGTCCAGCTGTTCACCCTGTTGTCAATATTTGTATTAGCAGGAGTCTTTGGGATGACTTGCAGCATTTAATTTGGATTTTCGTTTAATAATAATTACAAATATTCTGTTTGAGCTGAATCTGTGCAAACGGCACTTTTACTGTGAACTGCTATTTTTACCTGGCCTGTTGCCTTCAAGTAGGCTGCATCTATGGCAGCTCTTTGATCCGCCGTTCTAGTGACAATCAGATTTACGAGTTCAGGACTCAACTTTTGTGCATTGATATAATCGATAACCATCTTCAAGTCATCATCCACTTTGTTAGGCTTCTCTATGATAGTTGGTCCCAGAGGTCCTATTGGATCTCCAAGTGCAGTTAGGTTCTGAAATAAAAGTTCACTATCATTTATAGGTAGGCTGATAATCAATAGTGTGTAAGAGATACTAACTATTTTTGAAGTTGAATAGAAAGTGAATATAGTCCGGTCACTATATACATTGGTGCATGCGATTTATATTGTAGTTCTGATTTTTTAATATATTATTTGGGTACATAAGAGAAGTCAAAACCCAATTTCTTCATGCAAAATTTCCTTGTGCTAGATACAGAATGGCCCAGAAACCTCGTATTCTGGTCTCATTTTCCAGTTTTCAGCAATTTCTGAAAAATCTCGTAATTAGACAGAATAATTTACTCCTGCCTTTATTCTACATTATGAAATTCTGAATAGAATGAGATCATTCGAAACTCTGTATCGCTCATGAGTACTGAGTTCTGATTTTTCAAAAATGAGTGAAATCTGAAGAAAAAAATCAACTTTGATGAGTTTTAGTTTTTGATCAACAATATCTTCCGATTGTTACAAGTTAGATGTATAATTCAGAATCCCTCTGGGTGTATTTTTGTGCTCTACAATCTGAGATCAGGTAGAGCGCACTATCTCATATAGATTTCCAGTTACACCTGACAACAATGTTCCTTGTATTCTGAAAAACAAATAATTTTCAGCTTCAACCATCATTACCAACTACATAGTCTTCACATTGATGATTCCCACAATGAAATAAGTTCATGAGACTATGTTGTATGAGAATCACCCGTCAGATGCACTTCATTCCAGTATTTCCTAGTGGAGAGGCGCGCTTGAGGACACCTCAAGGATCAACAATTCGAACACCTATAGCTTTTGACACAATGCTCAGATTTCATCGTACTACACTTGATTCTTCTCGGCTCGTCGAGACGGTCCAAAATTATGCATCATGAGTCAAATTCGGTTGAAAAGTGGAGGATTTATCGTTGAGTGTACTAAAGCCCATATTCCAATCACAAAAAATGGCAAATTTCTATATTCAAAGCTATGTATCTTGGTAACCCCTTATTATAAAAATCAAAACTTGATCTTGAAATGTACAATAGAATTTCCCCTTCCACCTGCTGTGAACGATTTATGGAAAAAATTCGTAGAGTGAGATTTTACTGTTAAAAAAATCCGGAAATTGTAGATATTTTTATCATATTAACGGTTTTGGTAGTACTATGATAGGGAAAAGTGATTGAAGATGGAATTTAGACAACTGAGCTCGTAGAGGATGAATTTATTCACAATTTGGAATCAATCGAGAGTTTCTATGATGTATCAGACTCGTTTTAGAAACTCTCGATCAACAGTGAAATCACTGAAAAAATGTAAAAACTGGAATCGCCATTTTTGGAATCTTCTCTAACTTCCGAATGGTATTGGAATTGAAAGTATTAATCATTGGAGTGGGTAGAAGGGAAAAATTTCCACATCCTTACTAGATTTGGGAATTTTATGAGAAGTATTTCAAAAGACATGCAGCTTTGAATATAGAAATTGGCCATTTTTTTGTGTTTTGGAATATGGGCTTTAGTACACTCAACAATAAATTCTTCATTCTCCAACCAAATTCGACTCATGATGCATGATTTTGGACCGCCTTGACGAGCCGAGACGAATGAAGTGTGATACGATGAAATCTGAGCAATGTGTCAAAAGCTATAGGTGTTCGAAATGTTGATCCTTGAGGTGTCCTCAAGCGCGCCTCTCCACTAGGAAATACTAGAATGAAGTGCTTCTAACAGGTGATTCCTATACAACATAGTCTTATGAACTTATGTTATTGTAAGAAATATCAATGTGAAGACTATGTAGTTGGTGATGATGGTTGAAGCTGAAAATTAGTTGTTTTTCACAATACAAGAAGCATTGTTGTCAGGTGAACCTGGAAATCTATATGAGATAGTGCGCTCTACCCGATCTCAGATTGTAGAGCACAAGAATACGCCCAGAGACATTCCAAATTATACATCTAAATGGTGACAATCGAAAGTTATTGTTAATCAAAAACTAAAATTCATCAAAATTGATTTTTTCTTCAAATTCCACTCATTTTTGAAAAATCATAACTCAGTACTCATCGGAGATACAGATTTCCGAATGATCTCATCCTATTCAGAATTTTATAATGTAGAAAGAAGTCAAGAACAAATTTTTCTGTCCGATTTCGAGATTTGGCAGAAATAGCTGAAGACTGGAAAATGAGACGAAAATACGAGGTTTTTGGGTCACTCTGTATCTACCACAGGGAAATTTTGCATGAAGAAATTGGTTCTGGACTTCTTTCATGTACCCAAATAATATATTAAAAATCAGAATCACAATATAAAATTGCAAGCACACCACCTTTTTTATGTCTATATTGACTGGACTAATATATTTTTTCTCTATTATTTCTATTAAAACTAGTCACTAGGACAAACCATTAATTTTGTTCTCTTATTTCTTATTCTAAAATATCAATTTTTATTGCTAAAGTCTTCCAGTGAAGCCTACAGTTCTAATCTATTATATTTCCTCTACTTTGAACTCTTTCGCTACACATTTATTTAATTTATACTTTTTTCACTTCACTAGCACTACACCAACTTGGGGGGCTTTGTTCTCTTCAGTTAGTTGGTTTAGTTGGATGACTTCGGTATTGTTGATGAAGACGTGACTCATGATAGAATGCCAATCGTCTTATTTCACTGGTCACATAGGGGATGTGCAGATGTTGGTGCAAATCGCTGTTCCTTATGTACCAGGGCGCATTCACCATGTTCCGCAGTACTCTGTTTTGAAATGTTTGAATCTGATTGATGTTGGATGTTCTAGAGCAGCCTCATAGCTGAATTCCATATGTCCAGATAGGTTTTAGGATTTGTTTATAAATCAATATTTTGTTGTCCAATGAGAGATGTGATTGTCGGCCCAACAGCCAATAGATTTTACTGTACCTATTCGAGTCCCAGCTCGCTCCTTTTCATCTTGATATGCTCTTTCCATTTCAACTTGGCGTCAAGAGTCATTCCAATGTATTTTGCTGTATTGCTGTGTGGTACTTCATTTCCCCTTTAGATTGATTCGAATCGGATCAGTGATATTTCTGTTTGTGGAGTTGATATGAATGGACTTCATCTCATTCAATCGAATTCTCCATTTTTTGGTCCAGTCACTGAATTTGTTGCTAGCATTCTGTAGTTTTGTGGCTGCTTCTTGTACTGTTTCCCCTTCTGCCAGTATTGCAGTATCATCAGCAAAAGTAGCAATTGTCACTGCATCCAATTCAGGAAGATCGCTTGTGTACAGCACATAAAGAACTGATCCAAGAACACTACCTTGTGGAACTCCAGCCCTCATTTCCTTCAACTCAGAGACGTCGTCACCTTGTTTTACTCTGAATAATCTGTTGATGATGTATGATTTTAAAAGTTCCACAAGTTGAGTGGGAAGAATTTTATAAAGTTTACTGATCAGTCCTTCATGCCACACTTTGTCGAATGCCTGTGCCACATCAAGGAAGATTGCTGAGCATATATATTTTTTTACTAATGAATTCTCCATCACATTGGTGATTCTATGTACTTGGTCCAGGGTTGAATGCTTTTGCCTGAAACCAAATTGATGGGCTGGTATAAGACTCCTGCTACTTATGATGGGAGTAAATCTCTTCATTAGCTATTTCTCAAAAAGCTTTGAAATTACAGGTAGAAGAGATACTGGGCTGTACGATTTTGCTACTTGTGGACATTTCTCAGGCTTTTGCAGCATAATGACTTTTTGCAGCATAATGACTTCTGCCACCTTCCAAATTGTGGGAGAATGCTGTAATCGGAGTGATGCATTGAATAAATATGTTAGCATGACAATACCTTTCCTTGGAAGTTTCTTCATGATTTCACCTGTAATCAGATCAAATCCAGGTGCTTTTTTGGTATTAAGATTATATTTTATTTTTTCTTGAACTTTATTTATAGGAACTAGATCAATCTCAGTATCTAAATCATCTATTAAATCTTCTTCAGGATCAATTACAGATTGAATGTTGTCCAGCTGGAAGATTTCTTCCAGATGATTAGCAAATATATCTGCTTTTTCTCTGTTGTTTCTTGCCCAAGTACCATCTGGTTTTCTAATTGAAGGGAATTGTAATATTGGTTGCTCAACTCTTTTTGTTGCTTTCCATAATAATTAATCTGTACTGGCAACAGCTGTCGAATTTTTATGGTAGTTATTAATGGATTCCTCAGTTAGTTTCCTTATCTCTCTTCTCAATTGTTGTGTTTTGTTATTCAAGATATTCTTGTCAACAGGATCACGAGTTTGTTGCCATCCTCTTCTTGCTCTCGTTTTTCTAAGACAAGTTGCCGAATCTCCAGGGGGTAATTGCATCCTTTTGTTTTCCTAGTGTATTGTCTGGTGTTTTTCCAGGCTGATTTCTGGATTTGCCACATGGAATTTTCTGCTGCTTCATCTAACTGCTCAGCTGTTCTAAGTGGAATATTCAAGTTGATTCCATTCTCCAACTCCACTTTGAAAGCTTTCCAGTCTGTTGTCCTGTTGACTAACATTGGTCTGTCTTCTTTCTTCATTATCTGTTCACTAAGTGTGAGAACTACAGCTGAATGATCCGAATCCAGATCAAAGCCCTCTTCAATGTCAATAGAATAACTGGATAATCTCTTTGCTATGAAGAAATCTAGAAGATCTGAAGTTTTATTTGAATCTGTTGGCAAATAAGTAGGTGTCCCTGTTGAATGGGATTCGCAGCCCAGCTCCTGGATAGCCTCTCTGAGTTATTTTCCTTTGGTGGTTGTGAGTCTTGAACCTAAATCCTTATGCTTGGCATTAAAATCTCTACCCACTATGGATCTATCTCCAAGATAAAGAAGAATATTTGTGTAATCATTTTTCTTTAAATTGTGACGTGGTGGAAAATATGCAGCTCCAACAAGTATTTTCTGGTTGATGACTCTATTCCAACTACAGTTAGCTGTATTTCATCACATTGAATACTGAAGTCTTCATAGTGTTCAATATTCTCCTTCACTATTACAGCAC
The DNA here is from genome assembly GCF_014356525.2 of Nilaparvata lugens. Taxonomy (NCBI): domain Eukaryota; kingdom Metazoa; phylum Arthropoda; class Insecta; order Hemiptera; family Delphacidae; genus Nilaparvata; species Nilaparvata lugens. The sequence goes on along the minus strand of NC_052516.1, from coordinate 30,959,683 downwards.
TTTCCAACTCTTGCTTGATTTTGAGGATGAATAGTTTCGTAAACATTATATCCATTGATTTTGAGGTGAGTCTGCTCAGTTGAATGGGTTTCAGAGATGAGGCAAACATCTATATTCCGTGTCTTCAGAAATATTTCTATTTCTTGTCTTCTATTATTATCGATATTATTCATTCCATTGGCATTCCAGGTAGCAATCCTTATATCTTGTTGGCTCGCAATATTCATTTTCTAGTTTTCTTCTCGATACTCTTACTCTTCCCTTCCAAGCTGCCAAGTCGTCCAGAAAAAATATTTAAACTGTTTAAAATTTTCTGCAAAACCTTATTGACATCATCCTGTTGTTGTTCTTGCTGTTGCTGTTGTTGTTGTTGCTTGGTTGACTCTCCTGTTGTGGGCTTGGAGTGGGTCTCGTTACTTGGGAATAGGATATTTCTACAGTGTACTTTTTTGGAGTGAAGTTTATCTATTGGTTTGTATGTGGTACTTCGCTACTTCTTTCAACTATGTTGTCTTTTTCAGTTCTTCTTCTCTGAAGTTCTTTAGCGATGAGACAGCCTCTGTAGTTAGCTGGGTGAGCCCCAGCACAATTGAAACATTTGGCTGGGGTTTCTTTAGCCTTGGTACATTGAATAGTCCAGTGTTTTCTAGCACACTTCAACACACAGGCTCATGTTGACAGTATGCCTGAGTATGATCAAACCGCTGACAACGTTTACACTGCAGAATAATTTTATAGCTCCCAATTGATCCAATTTTCACTTTCATATAGCAAATATGTTCAATTTCATATATTTTTTGTATCTTCTGTATTTTTGAATGTTAACATGAACATCTGGTAATGTGTTCTTTTCCATCCTTCTTTACTTTTTTAATTTTGTTGACAGAACTGATTATCTGAAAGCCTCTGCTTAGAAGATCGTTCTTTATATCCTCTGGGTCGCATGATGGGTGAAGCTCTCTAGCCATGACACGAATTGGACGAGTTTGTTTGTTTTCGTATGTGTGCCATTCATATTCAGCTTCATTCAACATCTTAGTTAAATCTCTGTATTCTTTTCCAGTTTCAACATTCAGTTTCAGCTGGTTGTTGTTCATCATGTTGGCACTGAAATTAAGATTTTTCGATTTCAATGTCTCTTTAATTTTAAATGAATAAATAAATTAATGTTCATTTCCCAAAAAAAAACTAAAACTACAACATCAATTACACGAAATATTGGATAAATTACAATATTATTTATTTATTCATTTATTTATTTATACATTGAAACATACATTATCATTCTCAACTATGAATGATTGGAAAAGGAACAACAGGCTCAAAGCCCAAAACTGTTCCTTTCCCAAATTTAGATAGAAATTGTCCAAAAATAGGTTATGTTTACATTTCACGATTTTTGTCCAATTTTGAGTCCAAAATATTTATAAACATATATATATATAATATTACATACGATAGTTACAAAAAATTCCTATAATGTGTCCTTTACATGTTTGGTCTTTTCTCTTTGGAAATTGACCCACTCCACTATGGTATACCATGTTCTAGAGTGGGTTTTGTTAGTTTCTTTGTGCATATTATTAATTAGTTAGTTTCTAGTAAGTCATAAGGTGGTTAGTTGTTATTTGAAATAATGTTTCCTATCATCTGTCTTCCTTTGCTCATCAACCGATTGCTTACTATTGTTTTGAACTTTTAGGATGATTAATCTGTTTAAAGTTTTTAGGAAGTGGATTATAATTTTGGTACTAACTAATTGAAATGTCTCTGGTATAGTGCCATTCCTTGCAACACTGATGATGAGAAGATTCCTGTATCTGGTGTTGTGGTTGTGGTTTCTGGTTTGAAATGCTGTTGGGTTCTTGTGTAATCTGCATAGTATCTCCTTGGAGGAAAGCTGTCTTGGATCCATCACGTCAAACTCATTGAATAGCTGGTCTGATGAATAGCGTGGAGGCTTCTGGTTGATGACCCTCATGATCGGTTTCTGTACCCTGAGGAGCGGTTCGATGTGCAAGAAGCTTGCACCTCCCCATCCCACAATCCCATACAGCATGAGGGACTGTGCTAGAGAGAAGTAGATAACTCTTAGACATCCCTTGTCGACCAGTGTCCTCAGAATCCTGAATCTGTAGATGGTCTTCTCCAGTCTCCCGCATATGGTCTCCCGCATAATTCATTGATATGATGATCCCAGCACAGGAAAAAGTCCATAGTAACTCTGAGGTATTTCTGTGACTGTTTCCTGTGAACTGTGTATGAAGTGTTATTCCGTTGATTCTTGATTACTATCTCATCTCCTGTTGGCTGTCCATGTTGAGTTGCTGAAAAGGTCAGAAAGAAGGTTTTGTCATGGTTCAATGTTAGCAGATTTTCAGCCAACCAGCGAGACACCCTCTGAAGTCCAGTCACGGCTTCTCTCCAGGTAATCTCCCAGATCGGTTCAGAGAACAGTAGAACAGTATCATCTGCAAAGGTGGTGATTGATCCCTTAATTTCCATGTTGCATAATGGATTTATGTAGAGAAGAAAAAGAATTGGTCCTAGTACTGTTCCTTGTGGCACTCCAAACTTCACAGTCAGCTTGTTGCTTATACATCCATTGACTCTGACACATTGTGTTCGGTCTGATAGGTAGCTCTTGAAAAGATTCCATGTGACTCCTCTAATTCCATAGTTATCAAGCCTTGAAAGAAGAATGTCATGTGACACCGTATCAAAAGCCTCCTTTGAATCTGAGAATACTGCTAATAGTTTCTCTTCAGTGTTTTTTTTATCAGCAATCTGAGTGGTCACATAGTAGACAGCATCATTTGTACTGCGACTAGATCTAAAACCATATTGGTTTGGCGATAAGAAATTATTTTTTCAATAAAGCTGATCAGTCTTGTTTTGATACACTTTTCAAGAATTTTTGATAATGTACTGAGTAATGATATGGGTCTGTAGCAATTCATATCTATCTTATCTCCTGTTTTGAAGATTGGACAAATGACAGCTTCCTTCTGTTTGCAATATGTGTTTTAAAGGCTTGGCAAATATAGTATTATTCTGTTTGAAAAAATCTGGTTTTAAATTATCGAGTCCAGGTGCATTATTAGCTTTAAGACTATAAATGATATTTATCATTTCGTCCTCACTGACAGGTGTAAAAAATAATGACCGGCAGACTATCTGATCAGCTGCCGCATGCTCATCTGCGCCATTACAATCGCTATTTCGAATGTCCTGGGCCACTTTTGATCCAATACTAATAAAAAATCCATTAAAAGAATTCGCCATATCTTTATCATCATCTCCCAATTTCAATTCTCTCCCTTCCAAGTTGATTTGGTAGATTTGTATTCTTGGCCGTGGCACTTCAGTTATTTCTCTCATTACTTCCCTTTATGTTTGCTTAGAGTTGACTCTTGGACATTGCTTAATATAACTGGTGGTGACTTGTTTTTCTTTTCTTTCGGTTTTATACTACTTGTGAACTCAGTTTCAGGCCTTATTGTTCCTGGTGAGTCACGGATTTTCTTCTTCTTTTGTTTGGGGAGAATCCATGCAGTCTCAGATGCTACCATTTTCTCTTCTTCCTCCCATTCCGGTGGTGAATAACTTTTATTGCTGTTTCTTGAAGATGCTGGTTGCATTGTACTTGAAGCTGATGATTGGAGCTTCCAGGTCGTTGAAGATGCTGACGAAAACATCTCTTTCAGCTGATTGATCTCCGACCGTGCTTTCTCCAACTCATATCCCAGATTATTCTTTCTTCCTCTCTCTTCACTTTGTTGGCAAGTGACTTCTTCTCATGCGTTGTATAGAAACTGCTCCGTTGCAGTTTTCAGTTGGTTCATTTTTAGAAACGATTCTGGGGAGCTGTTGACGTTGAGAGTAGTTGAAATTGGATCAACGTGTTAGTTGACTCGTCATAGTTGTGACGTCATCTGTTTCCTCCTACTCTTCGAAATCTGGCACGAGGAAGGTCTGCAATCTTTTGGGAGTCGACATTCCTCATACTCCTTACATTCCTCAGCCGGATTATAATGATAATTCAGCACTGAACTGTTTTTTCGGCACAGGGCACTGAACTCACGCACAACAATCAAAACAGCAACTGAACTCAACACTTTAACTATTGCATACACTATTTCAACTACTCTCACTGAAAAACTACGTCTGCTCGCTACGACTGCTCGATTGATACTCACTATTATTAGTGTAATAAATTTTCACTTGATCATATTACTTAATTTATTTCATTCAAAGAGGTAATTGTGTGGAATATTTTCAATTTATTTCAGCTATCCAAATTCAATAATCATATTCCATGTTTATTTTGGACTAATATTGCATAGACATTGTACATGTGAGAAACTAACCTTATATCTTAAACTTTGTCATCGCCAAAAATTTGGAAGAAAAATAGCGCACGGACTACATTATTATTTTATCTAACAATGTAATAACATCAGTGTAATTTCATTTCAAATGAATTAAATAAAAAGGAATTCCTGATTCATACAATCTTGAAAATGACCTGGTTGAATGTCATTGAAAAAAAGCCTTCATCCGCTGATTCATTGAACAATCATCATTTAATGCTGATCTGGGTCTACTGCCTTTACTAGAAGAAATTGTCACATTCATTATAATGTGTTTCAATGAATAGAGATACTAACTGATCAATCGCCATTGGAACCGAGATGGTGCATATTGGCCCAAGTCGACCAAGTTACACCACTCCACATTTTGGTAATTGGAATATTACCAAATTAGCTTATTAGCAGTGATAATCAACATATTACCATATCAGCAGTAATGCGACTATGACGACATCACATGATGCTCACCTAGGTCACTTCTGAGAAAATGATTTGTTGCCTAGGAGTCAATTTGGGTTTCAACAGAATAATTTGACTGATGACGCATTGAAAAGCTTTGTGAGTGAGATTTACTTGATCGAGATTGCAAAGTATTGGGTTTTAGTGGACTTGAAGAAAGCATTCGATTGTCTGGATTATGAGATTATTCTAGAGAAATTGTCTTACTATGGCGACAGGGAAAAGCTATTGAGTCTTGTGAGGCCTTACTTGAAAGGAAGGAGTCGGGTCGATGAAGTGAGTGTTTCTGAAGGAAGGGTGGTACATCCATGTACCATCACAAAATGGGTACTTCAGAGTTCAACCCTTGGCCCATCCATATTCCTCATTCATGTTAATTACCTGACTTGTGATGTGCCTTCAGCTAGGACCATATCCGTTGCAGATGATGAACATTTTTTAATCTCATCAGATAATGTCAATGGGTTGCAAACTATGAGAGATGCTGTTTTGACAGAAATTTCAGATTGGTGCTCAGCAAACAGTCTGCAAGTCAATGTGAGCTAATCAGCTTTCATTGAATTTTCAATTCATAGGCTTGTCAATGATTGGCGGCCTCAATTTATTATTGAAGGAGGTGAACTGCTTTCTCCTGGGAACTCTGACTTTCTGGGGTTCTACTAAGAACTCCGACTTTCTGGGGGTCACTGTTGATCAGGGTCTCAGCTGGTCCTCCCATGTGGAATCTACTGAAACGCTCAATCTTGGCAGCCCATACCATGTCAAGGCTCTTGAAGGTTTTAGTTAGAGAAGCAGTCATAACAGTCTATTACGGGTATCATGAGCCATTGCTTTCTCATGGGATTCTGCTGTGGGGTGGCTCATTGACTGCTTTGCAGGCTCAAAATAGAATCAAGAGGCTCATGTTTAATAAGCATACCCGCTTCTCGTGGGGAATATTATTTCTTCAACATAGAATTTTAAGTGTTTCTGGTCTTTATGTTCATTATTTGTCAGTCTTTGCCTACAAAATAAAAGGTAGCTGGATTACTGGTTTTGACCTTCACCAATCTTGAATTTGGTATCAAGGAATTTTCTAAGAGTAGAACATTGCTAGAAAAACGACCATGGCTTGAATTCAAACTACAATCATAAGAGGTATTTGATTCTCTGCCATTGAGTTTGAAAACACCTTAGCCAATCCACAAAGCAGGATTGGAATAATGACTCATAGGAAAGTGTTTTTTCCCATTTTGTTCCAGCTGTCGAGTGGATTATCAATAAATTCTTCGACATATGCAATTAAAAACTCAAAGTAGCTTAGTATCATTTTCATCTTGACCTTTCTCTGGTCTTAAATCGAGCTGGCAAGTTAACAGTATGTATTCTAGGAGATTGCCTTCTGGTAATAGTTCTTTACAACAGATAATTAGCCAGATTGGAAACGCAAATATAAGCAGTTTTAAGAATTACATAAATTGAATTATTATTGTAATTAAAGGAATTATATTCTACTGCTTGCCACTGACGTCATGTCTACGTCACAAGCGTTCTACCAATGGCAAATTTTTATGCAAATTATTACATCGAGATTCTCAGAAGGAAGGTCTAGCCAAGAAGCTTAGAGAAAAAAGACAGCACTTCCCTTTTGAAATCCTCACCGTTCAGATCTCTTTTTATAGTTACCAAGACCTATTTGTGAAAATTTCTTGTTCGATTTTTATATGTTTTATTTGTGAGCCAATATTTTAGGCCAATCTATTTGTTATTTGTAAATTTATTTTCATCAATCGATAAATTTAAAAGCTTAAAATAAATTATCCCTTAATTAATTCGGTGAAGGAGATATTTAAATTAAAATTCCCCATGTGCTGAAGCCGAAGCCTGGATTGCTGCCGATCAAACAATTTTTGATCTAAAGAAGAAAACCACGGCCGCCAAGGAAATTCACGTGAGTTATAAGTTTTAAAAGGGGCCCCAATCTATGCTTCGAAAATATTTCAGTGCAGAAAAATATAAAATTTTCTTCGTTAAAGTATTGGCCATGCCGACAAGCGCTTTTAGTTATTAAGAGCCTAAAATTTATTCAATATTTAATTCATACGAGCTTGTGGTTGATTAGCTATCCTCCGCTGCCAGAACCACGACCCCGAGCATTTTTAAAAAATATTTTATAATTCATTTTTTCACTATTTTTTCAAAATTGTTCAATTTTATCAATCGTAAAATTCTGTTGAATCACGCATGGTATCATGCAAGCACAAGAAAATTTTTAACTATTCTGTTTATGCTAAATTATTATCAACCTGTAAATCAAATTCTGAACCTGCACTGTATGATTACATATTTTATTGTAATATATTTCAGTTTTGTTAATTCGCTTTCTGAGTTCGATTATTTCTTAAGCCTGTCAATTATTGTGTCTGATACGTTCTATATCATCAAGAACCGATCGAATATGATCGTTGGAATAATTGAATTAAGCTGGATATTGGAACAGGTCTAAGTGGATATAGCGAGTGGGGTCAGATCGAGATATTTATTCTTTGTCCTTACCTGCTCATATATCAGCTTTTATCTGTTACCTACCTCGACTTTGGAGCGAACACATCAATTGTACAGCAGATGCAGCCATAGATCATATAAATTCCTACAATAGAGCTTAAAACCCGACAAGACTCTGTTCTCGAAGTATATTCTGAACGATATTTGGTCCAAATACCGTATTTTAATCCTTCAGAACTTATTAGAGACGCAGTCCCGTAAATTATCTACATCGGGATTTTTGCTCGACCTGTATGATTTTGTATGCTCATTCTTCACAGGTAATTATTTTCAGGTATCTGTCTTCAGTGTTTAGCGATCGCAACACTGCTTATAAAAATTTCATCACTATACAATTTGTCATTAGAAGAATCAAGGGTGAGCGAGCGTTTAGGCCTCCCGCGATTCCGACAATTGTATTGAATCTTGTAGTGGATCAATCAGTCTGGTGTACAATCAGCGTCCACATACGCAATTGCAAAATTTATAGCCGCTACACCATTGACTCAGTACAAGATTCACCCTACATATGTGAAGCCATCAAATACCGCTCCACATGATTTGGCGCCCAACAGTGATAGGCATTGAAGAGGTGGATAATCGACTACGAGGATTATTTGGTTGCTCAGTATACTATAGCGCTGACAACTGGAAAATTTTTTGAAAAATTCATGGTTGTGAATTTCTTTGAATTTAGTATTAACTGTTCACTGTTATATAAAATAACAAGACGTACCATACCCAATTTTTGAACAGAAAAGAAATTTATCGATTGATGAATTTTTAGAGAAGAAATCGAACTCAGAATTTTATTATTGTGTTATTCGAAAATTGGTCATACTATAAGTCATAGGTATAAGAAATATCATAAGAAAGGTCATATTATTTGAAGAATATTAGGTCTATATTGAAACAGTTTATAAAAATTTACAGAAAAGAGGATTGAAGTTATTTACATTTTTTAAATTTTTTAAAGCATAAAGAGGGAAGTAAAATTAAATCACGGATATATTGCGGAATAATTCAAGCAGAGTATCACTGCTTTTATATAAAATTTTGCGAAGAATACTAGCCCTATATATAGAATTGCGGCAAGAAATTATAAGAATAAAATATTTATAATAATAATAATAATAAATTATTAGAGACGTACCTGTAGTACCGCATAAGTGTCCATTGTGTATCCTGTATATTCTTGTCATTTTTATGTTAACGATATTGCTAACTTGACTCATTTTATCACTGAACACATTGCTAAACCACTTTTTCTGTATTTCACTCACTACGAAGCTATAGCAATTTCTATTGGATTTCTTGTTAATTATTTTGTATATCACATCAACACTTTCACGTTTTTTATTCACCGCACACGTTCGTCGCATTATTTTCTCACAAACCATGGCAGGAAACGACCAGGTCAACCCAAGTCTGTCAGACACCGAGGACATCTCACCCGACTGTTCGCCGCCATCCGCATCTGCCACCGCATCCGCCGATTTCCATCCCAATGTACTGGATGATTTATCTTTGACACAGGTGGAGGAGAGCTGCATCCTAGTGGAAGATCCGTCGGCAGCCCAAGAGCCGGAGGACGAAACATCGGGAGAGCATACAGACGACGACGCCCCAGAAACAGGAACTCCTGTTTCTCGTACCGTTGCTCGGATGAAGAACCAGCGGATGACCGTTAGATGTACACCCGATCCCGCCATGGATATGGACACCCTCCTGAAAGCAATAACCAAGATGAATGAGAAAACAAATGAAGCAATAAACAACTTAAAAGAAGACAACAAACAAACAAAGGAAGAATTAAAAGAAGACAACAAACAAATAAAAGAAGCATCGAAGATAACAAATGAAGCAATAAACAATCTAAATGAAAAAAGCGAACAAATAAAGGAAGACAACAAACAAACGAAGGAAGCAATAAACAATCTAAATAAGGAAATCCAAGAAGTAAAGAAGACAAATGAACAGGGTTTGGAGAAATTGAGTCAGCGAATGGACAAAGCATTCCATGATACCGATAATACCATCAAAAAATTAGCTGAGTGTCTGGATAAATCAATTTTAGAAACAAATAACCGATTGGATAGGATATCCGAAGATATGCATATGGGAAAAATCAACGTCGATGTCAGCATTAAGAAACATATACATGTGGAGAAGGATACAATAAAGGTGGTTAAAGTCAAACAGTTAAGCGAACGTGACACATGTATGGGAGACCAACCTACCGAGAATGTCAGGACTGAAGTCGCGCCGCACCCCGCAGAACGCCGAGAGGGACCAGCCGACATCACCCGCCAGGCCGAGGACGACATCCATGGCATAGAGGGGCCAGCCGTACCATCGCGCGCAGACCACCAGGAGTCCAAGGACGTTGCCGACCACGTTGAAGAGCAGCCCGGACCGCCGACCGCCCACATCACCGTCCATCCACCGAGGACAGCGCCTGCAACATATAAACCCAGCATTCATGAAGATAGTCACCTAAACAATAGAAATGAAACAGAAACCCACAACAAATTGAAATCACAACTGAAAATAAAAACCTCTAAATCAAAACAACACACAAGTAAAATAGCAGCTCCACGGAAAAGAAAAATGGTCTCAAGAAAAATTTATCTACATCGCCGTCATGTTAGGCTAAAATCTTACATCAAGCCTTCTACTAGCATACAAGAAAAAAGGAAAACAATATTAAGAAGGACCTACAACCACCGCAGTCATGTCCGGTTGAAATCAAGCCGACTGTACACCACCATGCAGAGAAGAAAAAGATCATCTGAAAAAACCCACAGACACCACCGGCATGTAAGGTTAAAAAAGATCAAACTACATGTCACCGGTAAACAAAGAAGGACAACATTGGCTGAAGAGATCTACCTACTTCGCCGGCACATTCGTTTTAAGCAAAGTTTAGTAAAACGGATAGTTGCAAATTGGAATTGGACCTTGAATGACACCGAATCAAATTTAGATGGGGGCTTAAGAAATAAATTTGAATTAACTGGAAACTACATTTGTGGAATACACCAATTATCAAACACTTCATAATCACAGCCTACCCACCGAATCATATCTTTGCAGCTAGCATTTTTCTACTGCAGCCTAATCAACATAACCTAAACTTCGCCGCATCTCAGCCAATAAGGAAATATTATTAATTCACTTCAAATGAAGAAACCGAAATCAACTTTAATAACAGAAGAAAATAAAACTACAAAACAACTCTAAAAATTTACCAACCTGATCAAGCCGTCTGCCTCATGCTACAATCATCACAGAAACAATCACCTAGTACCATCCGCACAACTGAAAAATAGAAACAAGAATTATAGTATCCACGGAAAATAATTGTAAATTAGAAATAACATGAAGTTAGTAGTGAATAGGAGGAAAGAAAATAAACAAAGTTTATTTGAAAAAATGTGTAAATCTAACCTCGAAATACAAAATCGATAGAAAAATCTATTCAGAACCAAAGCCTGTTCGATAATTTTCTTCGTCCCACCAACCAATGTGTGCGAAATCATAGAGTCAATACATAGGAATCAAAGCAATATCGTTATTCAATTATTGTAACCTATTATTTAATGTGAAATTATAAGTAAAAAACGCAACCAAAAATATATATTTATGTTAAATTGCACGAAATGCGCATGTTCTGTGTTATATGAATGTATCTCTAAAAAACTCCAAAGAAAATGAAATTCTTACCTTCAAATGTGAAATTTATCACTGTTGCATCAAAAGATCATGAAGTGTAATTCAAATTGATAAATATAATCTTGAAGACTTAATATTTGTAACCAGCATTGATAAAAATCAAGAAAGCCATTTCAAGTGTAACCCTGTTTGTACACAACGTACTAAGCGCAAATAAGGAATTGCTCGAGTCAAACGGTAGACGATTGTCAAGTCACCGAAGTAAAATCACACTCTCACCCAATTTGTGTAAAAGCCAGAATAAAGAGTCGAAACCTGTAATAACCATGAAAAATGATGAAAATCTATATTTGTTGCAAATACTGTTTGAATCTTAAGAGAATAATATGTGAAATTTTGTATATTTGTTATAGTTATGGGTCTGCTCACAAGCCACCCGTGAATGAAAGTTGTGGAGTTGTTTTAATGAAGGATCCAAAGAGACCTCATTAATTATTGTATTTCGATTGTATCCAATGAAAGGAACAATCAATTATTTATTTTCTCGTAGCCAAAAGTGCACGATATATTGTTTTTAGTGTTAAGTGTGGAGTTTTCGTAGAAGTAAGGAGATGAAATGGTGTATTCATCACAATATCGGATTTTTCAAATAGTCATTGTTTCGACTCGTCTCCCAATTACCTATTTAAAATATCCTGGGGGCTTTTGTGTGATGAATCTTTCAAATAGATCTCATGAGAAGAGAGAAAATTGTGATTACCTTTTAAAATGAAAGAATTTGCTAAAGGAATAGTTAGCGACCGAGCGATAAAGCTTACTTATCAGTAACTGTATTTTAGATAAGAGTACCGTTCTGTACCGAATATTTTCTAGGAAAATTATTCAATAAAATTATAATTATTTTGCAAATGAAGCACGAATTATTTACGAATTGCTCATTGAATTTGAGGTTACACTTTGTTTACTATCGAACAGATGTTTAAAGCAGCCTGAACACAGCTGACTGATTCAAAGTATTGTTAAATGTCATGCCGGTTTTCATGCAAGGTAATACCATTTCTAAAAATTATAAAACTATCAATAAAGGATCAAGAATTTCAAATAAAAAAAATAAAATGTATGTATTATCGTTGAAATTATTTATTATTTAAGAAATTATATTATATGTCAGGTCTTATTGTAACTAAATAGGTCATAGCATGAAATTATATTATTGATAAAACGGCAGGAATTAATTATAACAGTCTCAAACCTAATAAAAATTGTATAAGAATATTAATTTATTAATGATTTAATTCAACTGAACCACATGGTAATTAAATCTCTTTGGCAAGCCTAAGCCAATCATAGTGCATAGAAATAGCACCAAGAAGGTGATCGTTTGAAAGCAACACATGTTAATCTATTATCAGACAACAACCCTGCCTTATCATTTACGCTAGCACATGTACATTGTATGAGAGAAACTATGTCTAGAAGATTAAGCAGTTTTAAGAATTACATAAATTGAATTATTATTGTAATTAAAGGAATTATATTCTACTGCTTGCCACTGACGTCATGTCTACGTCACAAGCGTTCTACCAATGGCAAATTTTTATGCAAATTATTACATCGAGATTCTCAGAAGGAAGGTCTAGCCAAGAAGCTTAGAGAAAAAAGACAGCACTTCCCTTTTGAAATCCTCACCGTTCAGATCTCTTTTTATAGTTACCAAGACCTATTTGTGAAAATTTCTTGTTCGATTTTTATATGTTTTATTTGTGAGCCAATATTTTAGGCCAATCTATTTGTTATTTGTAAATTTATTTTCATCAATCGATAAATTTAAAAGCTTAAAATAAATTATCCCTTAATTAATTCGGTGAAGGAGATATTTAAATTAAAATTCCCCACGTGCTGAAGCCGAAGCCTGGATTGCTGCCGATCAAACGATTTTTGATCTAAAGAAGAAAACCATGGCCGCCAAGGAAATTCACGTGAGTTATAAGTTTTAAAAGGGGCCCCAATCTACGCTTCGAAAATATTTCAGTGCAGAAAAATATAAAATTTTCTTCGTTAAAGTATTGGCCACGCCGACAAGCGCTTTTAGTTATTAAGAGCCTAAAATTTATTCAATATTTAATTCATACGAGCTTGTAGTTGATTAGCTATCCTCCGCTGCCAGAACCACGACCCCGAGCATTTTAAAAAAATATTTTATAATTCATTTTTTCACTATTTTTTCAAAATTGTTCAATTTTATCAATCGTAAAATTCTGTTGAATCACGCATGGTATCATGCAAGCACAAGAAAATTTTTAACTATTCTGTTTATGCTAAATTATTATCAACCTGTAAATCAAATTCTGAACCTGCACTGTATGATTACATATTTTATTGTAATATATTTCAGTTTTGTTAATTCGCTTTCTGAGTTCGATTATTTCTTAAGCCTGTCAATTATTGTGTCTGATACGTTCTATATCATCAAGAACCGATCGAATACGATCGTTGGAATAATTGAATTAAGCTGGATATTGGAACAGGTCTAAGTGAATATAGCGAGTGGGGTCAGATCGAGATATTTATTCTTTGTCCTTACCTGCTCATATATCAGCTTTTATCTGTTACCTACCTCGACTTTGGAGCGAACACATCAATTGTACAGCAGATGCAGCCATAGATCATATAAATTCCTACAATAGAGCTTAAAACCCGACAAGACTCTGTTCTCGAAGTATATTCTGAACGATATTTGGTCCAAATACCATATTTTAATCCTTCAGAACTTATTAGAGACGCAGTCCCGTAAATTATCTACATCGGGATTTTTGCTCGACCTGTATGATTTTGTATGCTCATTCTTCACAGGTAATAATTTTCAGGTATCCGTCTTCAGTGTTTAGCGATCGCAACACTGCTTATAAAAATTTCATCACTATACAATTTGTCATTAGAAGAATCAAGGGTGAGCGAGCGTTTAGGCCTCCCGCGATTCCGACAATTGTATTGAATCTTGTAGTGGATCAATCAGTCTGGTGTACAATCAGCGTCCACATACGCAATTGCAAAATTTATAGCCGCTACACCATTGACTCAGTACAAGATTCACCCTACATATGTGAAGCCATCAAATACCGCTCCACAGTATCAAGGAATTTTCTAAGAGTAGAACATTGCTAGAAAAACGACCATGGCTTGAATTCAAACTATAATCATAAGAGGTATTTGATTCTCTGCCATTGAGTTTGAAAACACCTTAGCCAATCCACAAAGCAGGATTGGAATAATGACTCATAGGAAAGTGTTTTTTCCCATTTTGTTCCAGCTGTCGAGTGGATTATCAATAAATTCTTCGACATATGCAATTAAAAACTCAAAGTAGCTTAGTATCATTTTCATCTTGACCTTTCTCTGGTCTTAAATCGAGCTGGCAAGTTAACAGTATGTATTCTAGGAGATTGCCTTCTGGTAATAGTTCTTTACAACAGATAATTAGCCAGATTGGAAACGCAAATATTCAATGAGCCATTAGCCATTTTGACACTGACATCCCTCTGACACGTTACAAAAGGACAGAATCTACTCTGATGATGAGTCGGTGGATATTGGAGAAGGCTGTGATTCATAATCACGCGAAATCCATTGTTCAAAGAACTACCATTATGATAGAGGTAAGAATTCAATTTTCTATTACTTACACAATCAACATGAGTAACCAATAAGCTGTAGACTCTGACCAGTATAATGATTCTCCACATATTTGATGGAAGAGCTTGAAAAATTATTTCAATACACAAATCCACGTAGAAAAGAGTAGAAGTTCCTTGAATCAATGTCAGGAATATTAAAGCTTCACATTACTGTTCTGCTCATCAGCTCAATCAATTCATAAAAAAGACTTCATCCATCCACAAAAGAGACAAATTTAGGAACACAAGTCAGTACCATAATGAAGTAAGAATGAAGCTGATAGAAAATTAACTTAACTTATTTTTGGCATGTTGAGATGAATGTTCTTTGATTGAGAATATTGTTACCTGAATTTGAGCAAACATCTGATTATTTTTTTCTTTAGATATCAATCACATTCATAAATTCATCACAAACAAGAGCAGTCACCTCGGGGATTCCAGGCAAAGATCTGGATTTTTCATATTCATATGGAGTTTATATAAGTTATACACTATATTGTGCATATTTCGCCATATTTGAGGAAACCGCAATAAGGACAACCTCTACTCTGGAACTGAAATCTCGAGGAATACAAACATTTTGAATAGGGAAGCCAGATGTCAGAAACTCCTGGCTTCGGGAAAGAGATTATAGGAATTTTCAGAAAGGACTGCGGTCTCAGAAAACTACAATAGGGACGACCTTTGGGTCTGAGATCTATGGAAATTCGTGATTTTTCTACAGGGAATAACAGCTAGTCAGAAAACTGCTATCACAAAGGATAGGGATTTTCCTACAAGGATGAAAGTTAACCATTGAATTACCCTTGAAGAAGACGGGGATTTCCCTACAAGAATAAAAGTTAACCAAGGAAAATTACTCTTAAAAGGACAGGGAGAGAAACACATACGGGCGACTAGTCCTAACACATAGTTACCTGAATCGTCGTGAATCCTAATACAGAGAGTGGCGAGCTGGCCCTTAATTTCTGTATTCTAAATAAAATTTTTGTGGAGCAACAGAACAGTCTCACTCATTAATAGCTCTAGAAAAACGCTACAATTCGCAAACGACTCGGAACCCACCGTAATCAAAGCAAAGAGAGCCCAGCTAAATTTCTCCTTAACTACTTGTCATGGCAAACTCAAGATCCCTGTGGGTTTCTGAACCATAGGATAACTCCAACACTCTAAGTGATAAAAGTCGGGGGAGAAAATCCCCCAAGATGAACTACCTTCGAGTTGCCGGAAACTCGACCCACAATATTTCATTCAATAAAATTGAGTATATAATAATATTCCCATAGATGAACACTATCGGGAACGTTGCAAGGAGAAGAGAACGCGCCTGTTCACTAACTCGGTAACCGAACAACTAACTCGACCTGGGGTCTGCTCCCAGCAGAGGAGGGTCCATGAAACAAGAGGCAGGGGAGAGAGAGGAGACGCTCTAATACAATACTCAGAAGGCCATCACGACACCGATCATGTGACAGGGAATGATTCGAATATTGCTGATGACAAGGGTGTATGAATGATGATGACAATATTACTCAACACTATAGGAGATTAACCATGTAAAAAATTTTTACTCCAGAAGTTACAGGAAGAGCCACACAAACACACACACACACACACACACACACACACACACACACACACACACACACACACACACACACACACACACATACTGGAGCAAGGCCACAAACGGGGAGGTGAGAAATGAACATACAATGCGGGGAGGCTGATTTACACACATTTACACACATGTTAGAGATTCAATTTTTGTTTTAGAAGGTATATTAATGTGTTTTCAATACAATTGTAACATTGTTTTATGTTAACTTGAAAAAAAAATTATGCATTAAACCTACAAAATGGGGAGAAATGTGTGTACACTTTCACTGCACAAACTGGGGAGAAATGTGTGTACACTTTCACTGCACAAACCGGGGAGAAATGGTGTGTACACTTCCAACCCACAATCCGAAAGAAATTGTGTGTTTAGTTCAACTTATAAAGTGGGGAGAAAACCGGTTCTTAACACAAGTTTTGGCTGCAACACTCATTTTGCAAGGCTAAGATTTAAATTTGCAGGGCCGCCTATAGCGTCTTATTCAAATGATGGTGAATATTTTTTTCACAAGTCGATAAATTCAATTGGTTGATTCGGAATCTATATAATAAGAGAGAGTAGGGTTGTGTTTGTTCGTGTGTTCGTCTGTTCGTTTGTTTGCATCAAAACATGTCAACTTGTGGATTGCATACCGGAAAAACGGGAATGATTTAGATCACCAAATTTTGCACATAGATTCTAAAAATATCAATCTCGTGCACCTGGAAGCCCAAATTTTTATTTTCCTTCTAGATTTTTCATAATTAATGTTTAATTTCATTAATGGTACATTCGATTTCATTAAAAAATCACCAAATCATATGGTCGAAATTAAAAAAGGAACATCTGTTTCTATATTGCTTTCTACCTGGAAAACATAGTTTTGAAACTTCGTTTTCCTGATGCAATGTTTAGGC
This sequence comes from Nilaparvata lugens, assembly GCF_014356525.2. Lineage (NCBI taxonomy): Eukaryota > Metazoa > Arthropoda > Insecta > Hemiptera > Delphacidae > Nilaparvata > Nilaparvata lugens. The sequence continues at coordinate 30,942,462 of NC_052516.1, read as the reverse complement.
CTACATGTGGCATGGATTATTAATTTTTCAGCTAGAACAATTTTTGAGACAAAGTGTTAGATAAACTTCTACAGTTTCATCAATGTTGTATCGGCAATATGAAAACGCATGCAGTTAATATGTCTTTGAATGAAGGTGTTTTTATTTACATAAAGAAATTATATTCTTCCACTTTTATTTAATTGAAATTTCAAAATTATTCGAGCCCTGATAGAATGACTGACTCACTGTACAGTCAGTCGAAAATTTTAATATTGGAATGAGGTGTATTTTGGCAAGCTGAGCAAAAAATAAGGTCATATGCACCTTTTCGTTATATCTTCAAATGAAAAATGAGTTTTGTGGGTTGTCAAAACTCCCTCTGAAAGGGAAACTATTCAACTTATTCTATCTTTTAGTAAAATAACAATGATCATCCATCCATGTATCATCTTCTATACTATAATAAAGAAAAGAACTGGATTATAAACGTAGCCTATACAGGTGTAGGGTAATTATGTTTGACGCATTATCACGTCAGAACTACTGGACTGATCAACTTGAAATTTTGCATATAGATTCTTGCTTAACCGTGGGTGGTTATAGACCAATTTTAAATTCTTCAAGATTTGATTACATCAAGTTTTCAGTTAGTCAAGTTTTCAATTATTTGTCATGCTTCCAGTTTGTATGGAAGCAGCAGAAGATTTCTCTTAAAAGGGAAATTAGAAGATAGGTATGATTGGGGATCCTTTTCGAATGATAAAAACAGGTTTCCCGTCACACTCAAATTTTTGAATCCAACTTCTTTTTTTAATTGAAAGGTTGTCATACTGATTTACTTGAAATGCAGCATATAAATTCTTAATCAACTGAGGATTCTTATGGGCCTATTTTGAATTCTTCTAGATTTCATTACGTCAAGTTTTAAGGAAGACCCTTGCGAAGCACGGGTTACCTGCTAGTATTAGAAATAAGAGCGTAATTGATTATCTATCTCCATTGAAGTTCTAAATGATTGAATTGAATAAAATTGCTGGAATGACCTTTCTAGACTTCATTCATTTTATTGAGGACTTGAAGAGTCTCCTTCATTTATGCAAGATATGGAAGGACCATCTTGAAATATGAAGTACAGAGTGGTGCAAAAATATGGGAACGTTTTGATGTGATGTTGGCAGAATTAAGAGGGTCAAAGAAACGCGATTAGCATGGCAAGTTGTACACTGGAGACACTGGAGTGTACATTGGAGATTCATTATCCATGTAACAGTAGACCGTTCAAGAACGTGTACTTTTAATTGACTCAATATAATATATCTGTAGACTAATTTTTGGAGGTCGAGTTTTTACACAGCTTTTCCTGTGAAAAAGGTTAAATCCTCAAGTTTACTGTCATAACAGTTCTTTGGACGTACAGAAAAATTTATTGTTTTCAATTCAGTTACTATATTAATTTCTATGTTTTATATTGATCTTATAAGTATTTATAATATTGTAATATTGTACTTGACGTTGCTAAACAAACTGTATTTTTGTAACGACATTGGGACAATGAATGATTTTGATTTCGTTTGACTTACGAAATAACTGTAACAGGACGGTAACGGTCTTCGGCTTCCTCTCTATTGTTATTATTCCGAAATCCATTTCATTTGGGTTGAGCTCTTGAGATGTGTATATATCATGCAAGTAGCTATGGAGTGCATAGTGTAGCTTCATTCTTTTCATTTTTGATTCAATTTGGTCCAGCTAAATAGCATAACTAATCTCTCACTCACTACTTGTTATTATATTTACAGTCACAATATACGAAGTGAAATAAACTAATTATTGACCAAGCGAAGTGAGGTCTAAGATTCAAGTCGATGGTTTGGCATTTCTCTTTACGTTCAAATGTTTATATGTTGCGCATTTACAGCGAAACGCAGCAATAGATTTTCATGAAATTTGACAGATACCGGTATGTCCTTTTTGAATTTCGCGTCGACGTATACATAAGGTTTTTTTAAATTTTGCATTTTAAAGATAATATAAAAGGAAAAGGAGTTTTATTCGAACACCAATATTAACGTAAAAATCAGACTATACAATCATTCATCTTCAATTAGCTGGCTGTCTAGTGGACTAGAATACTAACCGTTCAAAAATATCGAACATGTTGAAAATGTATCTTTCCATCAACGTTAGTAGACGGTTGTCTACTAACTTTTTCTCTCCATAAGCTGAGACCATGATTCTAGTTTGGAGTTATTGATAGAAAACATTTTTTTCTACATTTTCCTTTTTAATCTGATGATTGAAATTGCAACAAATATTATTGAAAAGAAATAGATTTCTTAAATCATGAAAAGTCAGAAAGAAGTTTGTAGGAAATCAGCATTATGGTAGTTTATTTTTTTAATTTCAACACACCGATTTTTCGCCAACACAACACAGAATAAAATAAAAGGTTTTTAAATTTTCTCCAAAATCCAGTTTCTTTGCAATTTCATTTTCAATCGAGAGTATCGCGAGTGAATATTGAGCCTTTCTTGTGCCATTGTAGAGCGCAAATACATTTTAATAGGTTTGACTTTGCTAAAACTACGTTCTGCACTAACCACGGGAATTGTCAGGAAATTGAATTGTGCAACCCACAAGTTTGTGAACATGTCTTCGCTGTTGAACTTTTTAAATTATACTCAACACTAGGAGAAAAAATGCTTAGAAGGAGAAAACAATAGCCTTTTCTCAAATTCGGAGAATTTTCTGGTGCCTCTGCTTGAGTACCGTACAAGAACGAAGAACATGAGATCAGTAAACATCACATGCCCCTGTTTCCAAAGAAATCGCTCTAGACAACAAATACTATAAAAATCTGTAACTTATTATTCTACATTGATCTAATATGCAGATAATATATAATTAAAGGCGCCAGCGCTTTTTGACAGTCAAAACACAACATAATGTACTCCGCGCAATCAACTATGTCCACTCATATTGCACGCAGGCGTCAGATGAACAACTAGTGAACAGTATATTTATTATTTAGAAGAAGATTGGAGATCATTCACTATCACAAGCTTTTCAAATCTAAAATTGGGCAAAAATTCAGTTTTTTTATAACGCCGATGCGCCCCCCAGGCCACGGCAACCCAAGGCGACCACCTCAGTCGCCACACCCACACGACTGTTCTGTATATGAGTCACTGTTTTTGACAATTTTGGTGGGACAACTTTCGAACCACTCTATAACAAGTTCAATCACTCTCCCAATCAATTTCTTGTGTGTTATGGTCAACAAAGGTTTTGCCTTGGGCGCCTTAGAAGAACACGACGGCCTTGTTCACTCCCCCCCCCCCACCAAGGACATAACTTCTAAGTAGCTTGACCCTTCCCCTAACATGATCCATGAGCCTATGTTGACAGAAGAATTGAGAATAATGTACCCTATTTATGTTTATGTTTTTGGAGGGACAGATTCAAGGATCCAAAGGTTCAAAGTTTCCTTATTCAGAAAGGTGGATGCATTATAAAGAACAACTTTGAAAGCTGATATTCCTGGTACTTGATAATTTTATGTTAATCAAGCCTCCAATAACTGCAAGAGATATGCTGTATGATGCATACTTTCCGTAAATAAATTATGTACAACAATAAAAACTTATTCAATATTAATGGTGTATTGCAATAGATTAAAAGAACTCAAGAAATTTGTATTCATGTTTCAAGAGGTTTAAAAAAAATGTCTCATACTCCATAACACTCGAAACATACAACGATTAGAGCATTCAAAAAATAATATTATGTTGGGTTGTTGTTGAGCCTAGAATGCCAATCTCATTGATGAAAACAACCAATGGATTATCGAATAAATGTATCCATTCATCAGAAGACTGGAAGTGAGGAAAATAGTATGAAATAGAGTGAAAAGTTTAAAATATGATATAAAAATTATTATTCATTACAATAACTAAGTTGTTATGATGTAAAACTTTTTTGGGTAGCCTGCTGTAAGGGTATGTTGAGATATTTTTGAGCCTCGAATGCCAAGCTCAAGATTTTATTACTCAAACACTCACTGGAATTAGCGAATGTGCGCATCCATTCATCAAGATTTTGGAAGTGAGTAAAAAGTCCAAGTAGATAGAAAATACCGAAGGATAACACAATAAAAAAGGATCATGACTGATTACAATAAAATATTGTGATGAAAAACTGTTGTAGATATTATTCACAAGAAAATTGAAAAGAATGTAGCCTATTCAGAAGAATGGATGTATGCAAAAAATACATGATATGGTATTATACATAGACCTACTGATTAATTTCATGTTGATCGAGTATAAATATTTATTAAAAGATCATTCATTTTTATCTTATTTATTTATTTTTGTATTAGCGTTTTTTTATTGGAAATTTCTATTGATACTCGCTGGCAGCACTCAAAACTTCGGTTTTGCAGGCATTACCCATGTGTTATTTAGATTATCGAAATTACTTTTCGTGTGTAACTGCAACGTCATGTCTGAAACTGAGCTGTCACCTGTGAGCTGAGAAAACCGTAAATTATGCTGAAAATGAACTGACTGCTGAATCATCAGTTCACTGAGAGTTCAAGGCCAAAGCAATAGCAGTTACTTCGAGCAGTGTATGCAAAATAATTGCACATTAAAGCCACAAAACGAGGAGGTTTTAGTGTACACTTTCAACATACTATCCAGAGAGAAATGGGATTTTTAGATAAATGAATAATTTCTTTTGAACTCGATCAATTGATACTTCCATGATTACCTTGCTAATGAGAGGCTAACACCAATGACCAAGATACTATTTTTTATTATTACGATATACTCATTGCAAATCAAGGAGAGGATTCGTCTATACAATTTGGGACTAGATAAGTTCTACTTTCAATAACCAAAAACAAAGCACGGTAACACTTGAAGATAGAATATTGGAATGAGATATTATACTTTTTTGTTTTGAAAGGTCATAATTGGACAGTTGTTGAACATAATTGTTTGGTGAGGCATCAAATTCTCGATAGATTTATTAATCATCCACAAAAATTCATTTATTCATTTTGCCAGAGGCTTTGTTTTGACATAAATGTCAATAGATTAGAAATGGAGATCAAATTTCGACTTTTTTTGGGTTTTGAACCCATATTATATTGGACTTATCAAGGATGCCTCAATTGAAAGATCATTTCCAGCCCTCTCCGAACTTTTTATTCATGTGAAGATTTCCGCGCGACAGCCAAGACGACAAACCGCTACTCTAACCCCAACCATTCTCGAGTGAATCGACTGAAAAAGGCTTATTTTAAATATCAGCTGCAACATAGATAACAACAATGAAGTTGAACTGAACTTCTTTTAAGGCCCCCTTCCAAGACAGAGCCAACGGAGCCAAATACACAGAACATATCCTACGATTGGCTGATTCTCACCAACAGCTGTTTCTTAGCCAATTGGAGGATATATGTTCTGTGGATTTGGCTCTGTCGTGAATGTAGGCCTTGAGAGAAGTTTTATTTCGTTATAACTTATCATCAATGTTACAAATCTCAATAGGCTACTCCCTCTATATATATATATATTATATATATATATATATATATAATATATATATATATATATATATTCTCATATTATTTTTATATTTGTTGTTTGTTGCTCTATTTCTTATTATTGCTCCTTGATATATCATGTAATTATATTTTTTATATTTGTTGAATGGTGTACCCTTTATTAATTATCTTCATGCATGACCAATCTTGTTATAGTCTATTATATCACCAGGATTGACATTCCATTCAAATTATCAACCAACTATATTCTTCACCAAATAAGTTGGATAAATCAGCGATATACAGCATTGATTATTAAATCTTTGGAAATATTACGTTCTCAAGATTAACTTGAATTATTCAGAAAAATTGCAACCAATTTGGAAGAACTCGAGGGTCATAGTATTAAGTTGCAGCAGCAATACAAATTAATAGAATTCATAAGGTATTACAATAGAGTATCACCTTTGATTCCGCTTGGTATCATCTTACACTGCTGACCCCTTTGTCAGATGGTGGCGAGTGACATTGGTGATTATACCATATTGTCTAGTACAAAAATCGACGTCCTTCATCTATCTTCCTCTCCTGCATCTATATTTGTGGAGTCAACCAAATCAGTCATAAGAACTGTGAACTATTAAAGCAGCCGATGTTTGCAGCCATCGAAAGCAGATAATTATATGAGCTCCTAGAAGAGCTGGTAAGAAACTGGTGGTATTTTTCTTTCAGGAGTCACAAAAATATTGAATTTATTCAAAAATCTTTGCCCTACCGACTGCGGCCCAGCAGGGCACATGCGATGCCAAATATAACATCACACAGTTTTCTCATAATGCAATCCTTTCTGAAAATTCCTATAATATTTTTTATATCAATATTATTATTAAATCAATAGTGGAAGAGCAAATTGATTTACAACACAGTAGGCTAGTTAGTTCGAAGTTTTATAATTTTCAATAAGCGTCATTCTTACTTGATTATGGTACTGACTTGTGTTCCTAAATTTGTCTCTTTTGTGGATGGATGGAGTCTGTTGTCTGAATTGATTGAGCTGATGAGCTAAACAGTAATGTGAAGCTCTTATGTTCCTGACATTGATTCAATAACGTTCTACTCTTTTCTACGTGGATTCGTGTATTGAAATATTTTCAAAGCTCTTTCATCAAATATGTGGAGAGTCATTATACTGGTCAAAGTCTACAGCTTATTGGTCTCTCATGTTGATTGTGTAAGTAATCAAAAATCTAACTTTCACCTCTATCATAATGATAGTTCTTTGAGCAGTAGATTTCGCGTAATTATGAACCACAGCCTCCTCCAATATCCACTGACTCATCATCAAAGTAAATTCTGTCCTGTCGTAACATGTCGGAGAGATGTTAGTGTCAGAATGGCCAATGGCTCATTGAATTTGCGTTTCGAATCTGGCTAATCATCTGTTGTAAAGAACTATTATGAAAAGTCATAGTCTCCTAGAATACATACTGTTAACTGGTCAGCTCGTTTTGAGACCAGAGAAAGGTCAAGAAAAAAATAATTGACCGAGCAAAGAGAGGTCTAAGATTCAAGTGGACGGTTTGGCATTTATCTTAATGTTTGAATGTTCATATGTTTATATGTTTTTATGTTGCACATTTACGGCGGAACGCGGTAATATATTTTCATGAAATTTGACAGGTATGTTCCTTTTTAAGTTGGGCGTCGATGTATATACAAGGTTTTTGGAAATTTTGCATTTCAAGGATAATATAAAAGGAAAAAGAAGCCTCCTTCATACGCCAATATTACCGTGAAAATCAAACTATAGAATTATTATAGAATTATATAGACTATAATACTACCCGTTCAAAAACTTCAAACATCTTGAAAATTGTATCTTTTCATCAACGTTGTAGACAGTTGCAGCCAGACATGATAACAGCGCTCACACTCACATTCTGGGACGACACGTCAACGTCACCATACGATATAGGACAGAAAGCTCTATGTTTATTTAGGATTTTTTCTAGACATTTTTAATTGATAAATTATTTATTCATTTTCGAGAGAACATAACAACAGTTTAATCTAACTCACTGAGGTAGGACAGAAAGCTCTTTGTCCATTCAGGATTTTTTCTAGACATCTTTAATTGATAAATTATTTATTAATTTTTGAGAAAACATAAGAACAGGTCAATCTAACTCACTGAGCGCGAGGTCTACTGCTCACAAAACTTCTAGTACTAGGTTACTTTGAGTTTTTAATTGCATGTGTCAATGCATTAATAAATAATCCAGTCGACAGCTGGGAGGAAATGAAAAAAAAAAACTTTTCTATGAGCCATAATTCCATTCCTGCTTCAAATTTGTGGATTGACTAAGGTGCTTTCAAACTCAATGGCAGAGCTTTGAGCGCCTCTTAATAATGTAGTTTGAATTCAAGCCATGGTAGTTTTTGTGACACTGTTCTACTTTTAGAAAATTCCTCGAAACAGAATTCAAGGTTGGTGAAGGTCAACACCAGTGATCAAGCTATCTTTTATTTTGTAGGCAAAGACTGACAAATAATAAACATACAGACCAGAAACAGTTAATATTCCATGTTGAAGAAATAATATTTCCCACGAGAAGCGGGTATGCTTATTAAACATGAGCCTCAGGATTCTATTCTGAGCCTGCAAAGCAGTCAATGAGTTTCCTGAGCCACCCCACAGCAGAATTCCATGAGAAAGTAATGGCTCATAATACCTGTAATAGGACGTTATGACTGCTTCTCAAACTAAAACCTTAAAGAGCCTTGACATGGTATAGGCTGCTAAACTCGAGCATTTTAGTAGATTCCACATAGGAGGACCAACTGAGACCCTGATCAACAGTGACCCCCAGGAAGTCGGAGTCCCTAGGAAAACCCCGGGAAGTCGGAGTCCCTAGGAGAAAGCAGATCACCTCCTCCAATAATAAATTGAAGCCGCCAATCATTGACAAGACTATGAATTGAAAATTCAATGAAAGCTGATTAGCTTACATTGACTTGCAGACTGTTTGCTGAGCACTAATCTGAAATTTCTGTCAGAACAGCATCTCTCATAGTTTGCAACTCATTGAAATTATTTGATGAAATCAAAGAATGTTCATCATCTGCGAAGAGTATGGTCCTAGCTGAAGGCACATCACAAGTCAGATAATTAACATGAATGAGGAATATAAATGGGCCAAGGATTGAACTCTGAAGAACTCCTTTTATGATGATACATGGATGTGACACCATTCAACACCCTTCCCTCAGAAACACTCACCTCATCGACCTGACTACTTCCTTCCTAGTAAGGCCTCACAAGACTCAATAGCTTCTCCCTGTTTCTATAGTAAGACAATTTTTCCAGAATAATCTCACAATCCAGACAATCAAATACTTTATTCAAGTCTACTAAAACCCAATACTTTACATTCTCGATCAAGTAAATCTCACTCACAAAGATTTCCAATGTGTCATAAGTCAAATTATTCTGTTTGAACCCGAATTGACTCCTAGGCAACAAATCATTTCCCCAGCATCATGCAATGTTGTCATGGAAAATATTGCAATACTCCAGTTGCCCATCTATTATTGCTGCAAAATGCTGAATAATTCATCAAGTTACACCTTGTAAAACTTATCTCTTCCTAGGCTGCTCACTCCTCGTTTGTACCCACTTACTATGTTGATGTTCACTGATTGAAAGCCCTGGATTTTTTGCCCAGTCAATGCCCATGAACAATGAGATGCAACCTGGTGATACCACTCACCAAAAACCAATGACTCTCTGTCACAGACTCATTTTTTGACAAAATTCAGTTTTGTCAAGGGTTATTAATTACATCACTGGTTGTTTTTGATTGATTAAGAACAATTATCCACTACAAAAACAATATTTGCAACATTACTGCTGTTATGGAAATATGTTGCCTATCACTGCTAATAAGCTAATTTGGTAATATTCCAATTACCAAACTGTAGAGTGGTGTAACTTGGTCGACTTGGGCCAATATGCACCATCTCTGTTCCAATGGAGATTGATCAGTTAGTATCTCTGTCTATTGAAACACATTATAATGGATGTGACAATTTCTTCTAGTAAAGGCAGTAGACCCAGATCAGCATTAAATGATGATTGTTTAATGAATCAGCGGATGAAGGCTTTTTTTCAATGACATTCAACCAAGTCATTTTCAAGATTGTATGAATAAGAAATTCCTTTTCATTTAATTTATTTACTATGAAATTACATTGGTAGATAAAATAATAATGTAGTCTGTGTGCTATTTTTCTCCCAATTTGGCGATGACACAGTCCAAGATATAAGGTTAGTGTTTCACGTGTACAATGTCTATACAATATTAGTCCAAGATAAACATGGAATATGAATTTTGAATTTGGATGGCTTAAATAAATAAATGAATTGAAAATATTTCAAACAATTACCACTCTAAATGAAATAAATGGGGTAATATTATGCTCAAGTGGAAATTTATTACACTAATATTCACTTTCTATTCACTTGCACACCTACGTGTTTCCAACGTTGAAATTTGGTTTCTGAGGTCGAATAACTGTTAGTGATTGAATTTTTCAACGTTTCTAATGCAACGTTTGTTTTCAACGGTTGCTCTCTCATTGAAAACACGTTGAAAACGAGCTTCCAATTTCACCACTCACAGCGCTACAGTTGTCCTTATTCAAAAACGGATTTAGCAGTCAATGACAATCGACCGATCGACGCCATTTCATGTTTGAATTCTCATCACGTTGATGATAGCTGTGAACTCTCTTAGAAGTGTCTACCCATTCCACTTTGACTTGGTAAGTTTATTTAATTTATTATTTCTATTTAAAAAATGAGATTGTTTAGTGATTTATTGTCTAAACTTGAATACAAATATTGTGTGTTATTCACACTTGTTTACATTTGAGGTTGGGGTTAGGTTTATCTGTTAAATTAGAGAGCTCTAATTAAATATGTTAAAAATTGTCACAAAGTAAAATTGTGATGAGAAAATAATTAATAATATTATTGAAAGATGCTCAGCTATCAACAAAGCCAGCTGACCGCGGAGATAAAGAGGTTACTGATGGCAAACAATCTTTCACACATCGAGACGATTCTTACCGGCTCTGGCGGCGGCGCAACTCCATCCCCTCTACTTTGGGAGAGTATATAAATGCCAGACGAGCTTCAGACCACAGCATTCTGCTCCCAACCTTCCTCTCCTGTACAGCGGCCTGTTGGCTGCCATACATCCCTGACCTCCTGTCCTTGTACAGCGGCCTGTTGGCTGCCATATGTCCCTAACCTTCCATCCTCCCAGGGCACAGCGGCCCATTGGCTGCCGTCCCTATCCTCTCACCCTCCCAGGGCACAGCGGCCCGTTGGCTGCCGTCCCTATCCTCTCACCCTCTTAGGGCACAGTGGCCTGTTGGCTGTCGTCCCTAACCTTCTATCCTCCCAGGGCACAGCGGCCCATTGGCTGCCATCCCTAACATTCCATCCTCCTAGGGCACAGTGGCCCGTTGGCTGCTGTCCCTATCCTCTCACCATCCCAGGGCACAGCGGCCCATTGGCTGCCATCCCTAATCTTCCATCTTCCCAGGGCACAGCGGCCCGTTGGCTGCCGTTCCTATCCTTTCATCTCCCCAGGGCACAGCGGCCCGTCGGCTGCCGTCCCTAACCTTCTATTCTCCCCAGGGCACAGCGGCCTGTTGGCTGCCATCTCTAACCTTCCATTCTCCCAGGGCACAGCGGCCCATTTGCTGCCGTCCCTAACCTTCCATTCTCCCAGGGCACAGCGGCCCGTTGGCTGCCGTCCCTATCCCTCCATCTCCCCAGGGCACAGCGGCCCATCGGCTGCCGTCCCTAACCTTCCATCCCCCCAGGACACAGTGGCCCATTGGCTGCCATCACTATCCTTCCATCCTCCCAGGGCACAGTGGCCCGTTGGCTGCCATCCCTATCCTTCTATCTTCTCCAGGCACAGCAGCCTGTTGGCTGCCATCCCTCCTGTCTATCCTTCCTCTTCCTACTATACTGGAGCAGAACCGAGGCCATAAGGCCAATACAAAATTACATCGAAGTGGTGTCATCAGAGAAGAGAGTGACATCAGAAGCACCAGGAGGTGCTGTCCATGCCAGCTGATGCACAAAGAAGAAAGAAGAGGAACTTCGATTTGCCTCCTTTCCCCGCCCACATTACGACTGAGCTAAGTCATCCAGGAGCAACACCTGGGTATCAATCACCCACTTCTGAAGCTACTCAGGGTGTACGTGATGGATTGGCGCCAAATGTGGGGCACGAGGCAATGAAGTAAGATTCATGAGTGAACAGGGCGAGGCTGATCTGGATGCTTAACACCAGGAGCTGACAGAGGATCAGTCGGTTGAGGACAAAAACCCCGAGGTGATAGCCGACCCCAGAGTCTCCTGGATCTATAGATTTAAAAATGATGAAGCATTCAATCTTCTACAAGATTGGGGCATAGTGTCATCTGGAACACTTGCTGAGTTGAGAAGGTTGTTAGTAGAACAACATTCAAAGATGGCTGTATGTTATCCCAGCTCAAGACCTGGAATAGTGAGTGGAAGCAGTGAGGAATCTGGACACTCAGCAACAGGTACTCACGCTGAAGTTGGGAACCAACATTCACACAAACCCCTTCATGGACCCAGGGGCGGTATGTGACAAAGTAAGAAGCTGGAGACTGTCATTTGATGACCAATGAGATGCTCCCAGCTTCTTAGAAAGGCTAGTCACGATACCTGAATTACTAGTTGGTAAAGCCACTCTATGGATGCGTAATCGTTGTAACCAATGGAAATCATAAGACAATTTTGTGACAGATTTCAGATCATGCTTCAACCCACTTACCTATGAGGAGGACCTTGAGAATCTAATTCAGGTAAGGAAGCGAAGGGAAGGTGAATCATTTGACGAATTTCTCAAAGATGTACTGACACTTATGAGGCATCGAGGAGGTTTCACAGACAAAATAAATTACAGAGAGTGTATAAGAATCTCCTCCCATGGTACAAATTGTATATTCGGCAATCGGATGTCCATGGTATTGACAAGTTAGAAAAATTCGTGAAAAAGTATGAACAAATCAAAGCAGAGGAGAAACAGAAAAGACAGAACTTGAGAGTTTACAAGACTGAGGACACAAAAACGATCACAGTACCCAAGGTCGGGACAGTGATAACCCCTACTAGTAACAGACCATCTCTTAGTGAGTCTGATTCCATGTGTTGGCAATACAAGAGACCACACTGGAAATCACACTGTCCTGATATCCCGCCATGTAAAAGACGCGGAGAGAGAGCACTGAAATGTGTTTGTGATGTGCAGAAGGAGAATAAAACTCTGAACAATACAGCAGTGATGCGAACAACACAGAATTCCTGTGATTGAAGAGTCATCAAGGGACAACAGACTATTCATTACTGTGACAATCGGTGGTAAAAAGTGTTGGGCATTGCTAGATACTGGCGCTGAAGTTAATTATATGAGTAATGGGCTCTATGAAGTTCTTCAAAAAATGGGGATGATGAGGAAGTTACCAACTCATCACCACGCAATATTAGATTGCTCTTATTGAGGAATAAGACAACAGCAGTCCCAACAATATTGGCCATAGATTCCAAACCTCAGGACGACAAAAGAACAGAAGGATGTCCAAGCAGGTTGTTTTGAATGGAGTCAAACTCAATGCCTTGATCGATACCAGGGTGGAATTGTCATATATTCCAGGACAAGCATCTTGGGACGACATAGTTGATGACTGTGATGAGATGACCAACTCTGAACGACAGGCTGCGATTCATGGTCTAATCACCAGAGCAAACACTTCAAACTCCGAGAAAGTTGTGGAAGTTAGGATGGAACGAAAACCATCTCATGATGAGTCAGAATCTAGCCTAGCAGCCGACACAAACAGGATAACCCTAAGGGGGATATCATCCTCTAAAAACAATTCAGCACCTCCCACGGTCATGGATGTGAACGAGACAACACCACCCCTCACTGCCATGGATGTGAAGGAGGTGGGAAAGTTAACACACCCTTTGACTGTCGAAGAGATAGTCCCACAGGATCCTAGACCAGGCCCATCTGGAAATATGGATCCGGTGCTGTGCTACTGCAACACAACACCAGATAAGCGTAAATGGGCTGGCAAGCCGCGCATAAGAGTCCTATTACCAGATGGACGATGTAAATATGTACCTGTGGACCAGGTATAGATGACGCTGATAGCGAGTTGCATACACCTCTGAAGGTGATGCCTAAGTGGCATACACCTCTAAAGGTGATGCCTGAGAGGTGTACACCTCTCAAGGTGATGCCTAGATGGCTCACGCCTTTAAATTGAGGTGGTTCCATAGAGGGCTCCGATCCCCCCCTCCCTCACAAGTGGGAGTGAGGTATCACAAAGTAAAATTGTGACAAGAAAATAATTGGAAATATTATTGAAAGACGCTTGGCTATCAACAAAGCTAGCTGACCGCTGAGATAAAGAGGGTACCGATGGTGCACCATCTTTCACACATTGAGATGATTCTTACCGCCTCTGGCGGCTGCCCAACTCCATCCTCTCCACTTAAGGAGAGTATATAAACGCCGTACGAACCTCAGACCACAGCATTCCCCTCCCAACTCCTTCCTCTCCTGTACAGTGGCCCGTTGGCTGTCATATGTCCCTGACCTCCTGTCCTTGTACAGCAGCCCGTTGGCTGCAGTATGTCCCTAACCTTCCTTCCTCCCATGGCTCAGCGGCCCATTGGCTGCCATCCCTATCCTCTCATCATCCCAGGGCACAGCGGCCCATTTGCTGCCATCCCTAACCTTCCATCCCCCCAGGGCACAGCAGTGTGTTGGCTGTCGTCCCTAACCTTCCATCCTTAGAGGGCAAAGTGGCCCGAGGGCTGCCAACCCAACCTTCCATCCTTCTAGGGCACAGCGGCCCATTGGCTGCCATCCCTATCCTCTAGCCCTCCCAGGGTAGAGCGGCCTGTTGGTTGACGTCCTCATCCTCACATCCTCCCAGGGCACAGTGGCCCATTGGCTGCCATCCATAACCTTCCATCCCCCCAGGGCACAGCAGCCCCTTGGCTGCCGTCCCTATCCCTCCATCTCCCCAGGGCACAGCGGCCCGTCAGCTGCCATCCCTAACCTTCTATTCTCCTCACGGCACAGCGGCCCGTCGGCTGTCATCCCTAACCTCCCATCCTCCCAAAGCAAAGTGTCCCGTTGGCTGCCATCCCTAACCTTCCATCCTCCCAGGGTACAGAGGCCCGTTGGCTACCATCACCAACCTTCCATCCCCCCAGGGCACAGCGGCCCATTGGCTGCCATCCCTTACCTTCCATCCCCCAGACCACAGCATTCCGCTCTCAACCTTCCTCTCCTGTACAGTGGCCCATTGTCTTCCGTACGTCACTGACCTCCTGTCCTGGTACAGCAGCCCGTTGGCTGCCGTATGTCCCTAACCTTCATTCCTCCCAGGGCACAGCAGCCTGTTGGCTAACGTCCCCATCATCTCATCCTCCCAGGGCACAGCGGCACATTGGCTGCCATCCCCCCAGGGCACAGCGGCCTGTTGGCTGCCGTCCCTATCCTTCCATCCTTGCAGGGCAAAGTGGCCCGAGGGCTGCCATCCCTAACCTTCCATCCTTCTAGGGCACAGCGGCCCATTGGCTGCCGTCCCTATCCTCTAACCCTCCCAGGGTAGAGCGGCCTGTTGGTTGACGTCCTTATCCTCACATCCTCCCAGGGCACAGTGGCCCATTGGCTGTCAACCCTAACCTTCCATCCCCCCAGGGCACAGCGGCCTGTGGCTGCCGTCCCTAACCTTCCATTCTTCCAGGGCACAGCGGCCCGTTGGCTGCTGTCCCTTGCCTTCCATTCTCCCAGGGCACAGTGGCCCATTGGCTGCTGTCCCTATCCCTCCATCCCCCCAGGACACCCTTCCATTCCCCCAGGGCACAGCGGCCCGTTGGCAGCCATCCCTATCCTTCCATCCTCCCAGGGCACAGCGGCCTATTGGCTGCCATTTCTATCCTTCCATCCTCCCAGGGCACAGCGGCCCGTTGGCTGTTGTCCCTATCCTTCTAACCTCTCCAGGCACAGCGGCCCATTGGCTGCCATCCCTCCTGTCTATCCTTCCTCTTCCTACTATACTGGAGCGGAACCGAGGCCGTAAGGCCAATACAAAATTACATCGAAGTGGTGTCATCAGAGAAGAGAGCGACCTTCACGCCATCAGAAGCACCAGGAGGTGCTGTTCACGCCAGCTGAGGCACAAAGAAGAAAGAAGAGGAACTTCGACTTGCCTCCTTTCACCGCCCACATTACAACTGAGCTAAGTCATCCAGGAGCAACACCTGGGTATCAATCACCCACCTCTGAAGTTACTTTTGGTGTATGTGATAAAATTAATATAATACAATGAGCTTGGTTCTAAGTATTGTACATGTAGCTTACTACTTAACTTCCAAATAAATTACAATTACTTTGATTTCTGCACAAATATCTTCATTATGCTATATCTTTGTATTGTTTTTGTCACAGGACTGCTTTTGTTGAGAAATTCAATTGAACTTAATATAATAAAAAAAAATTTTGTCAAACATAACCCAATTTAACCTGCAAACAATGAAAGTCTGGGCTAAGCTCTAGCTGGTGTGCTCCTCCTGTTATCTCAGTTATTATTGAAGATATCGACTCAATTTTTTTTTAAATGGAAGAGGAAGACAAAACAAAGCGCACTAGCATATTTGTATACCATTTGATTCAATTTTAATATTAGAAATACCTTTTTCAAAACTAACCTCATTTTGAAGAAAGGACGATTCTAAATTATGATAATTTGTATCAACTATTATTAAAGATATTATGGGACTCGATTTTTTTAATGAAAGAAGAATAAAAAATATGACTTTGTCGGTAACTGAATAACAATTCTAATCAATCAAATTTAATGTTATTAATATTAACAGCAAAAAACAGCGAATTCTGTCCAACCTATAATCCTATGTATGTTCCTATCATGCTTTTACTAGCACCATAGAGTTGTAGAGTTATAGAGTTGCTGCTCTATTCTCCAAAGGTCACAAATTTGGAGCATGCTAAATAGAGTTGTCATCGGTTTTTGACATTGCTCGATAAGAAAGATTCCGATTTCAACTTGTTCGATTAATGATTCAAGAGTTCAATATTTATTTTATTGTTTTTTTATTGTTATTGTTTTACAAACTTCAATTTGATATATTTAAATTATAATTCGATCTAGATTTTTCCCCATAATTGGAATACTTTTTTTTTGAAAAAATTGGTAACCCCAATGGGTACTAAATTTGTGAAGTCTCATTCAGGTATTAATAATCAAAGTTTATTTATTCATTCAATCATTCAGAATCATACAACTTACAGAAAAGTACCACAGGCTAATTTATGCTTAAAACGGTTCCAGTTATAATTTTCACTATCTTCAATTTTTTTCAAAAAAAAATCCAATTTTGGGAAAAAAATCATTTTGAATTGGAACTCAAATGTATCAAATTTGAAAAAAAATTATTCTAATTCCATCAAAAAGCCAACCATTACTACTGACCACATTTTCTCCTGTATTTAATGCTATTGATGAAGTTGATAGGAAATCTGGAAAATATCAAAAATGTGCCGGTTGTTTGCCTGAAAAATGTTGAGAATATTTTTAAATGTAGCTAACCATTACTGCTGACCACATTTTCTCCTGTATCTAACGATATTGATGAAACCCTACCTACCAAAGTTTGATGTGACTATCGAACCTAAAGTGATGAAGACTGAGCAAGTCTGAGGGTTGCTCAGTCTTTATCTGGTAAGACTTTGTTATATTAGGTTGGAAAATGCTTGTTTAGAGGGGAGCTCAATGGTTGGGCTGGACTGCATTTGTTAGTTTGAGTTAGGCTTCGTTAGGTTGAGGATAATAAAAAAACTCAGGTTACAAAGGTTTGGGTTGAAAAAGGTTAGGTTAGGAGGGTTTTGGTTAGGGGTAGGTTAGGTTGGAAAGATTTTGCATAGAAAGGATTTGGTTAGGAAGTCTTAGCTTAGAAACACTTAGGTTGAGAAAATCTCAGGTTGGGAAAAGCTTAGGTTAGGAGAAACTTAGGTTAGGAAACTGTTGGGTTGGGAAAAAATTAGGTTAGAAAAAGCTTTGGTTAGGGAAAGCTTTGGTTTGTGAAAGCTTAGGTTAGGAAAAGCTTTGGTTGGGGAAAGCTTCGATTAGGAAATGCTTAGGTTGAAAAAAGCACAAGTTAGGGAAAGCTTAGGTTGGGGAAAAATTGGTTAGGAAAAGCTGAGGTTGGGAGAATCTAAGGTTAGGGAAAGCCTATGTTAGGAAAAGATAAGGTTAGAGGAAGCTTAGGTTAGGAAAAGCTTTAGTTAGGAAAAGCTTTGGTTTGTAAAAGCTTAGGTTGGGAAAAGCTTTGGTTAGGGAAAGCTTTGAGTTAGGAGAAACTCAGGTTAGGAGAAGCAAAGGTTAGGAGAAGCTTAGGTTGGGATAAGCTTAGGTTAGGAAAAAGTCAAGTGTTGGGGGAAGCTTTGGTTAGAAGAAGCTAAGGTTAGGAGAAGCCAAGGTTAGGAGAAGCTAAGGTTAGGTAGAGCTTATGTTAGGAAAAGCTTTGGTTAGGGAAAGCTTTGGTTAGTGAAAGCTTGGGTTAGGAAAAACTTTAGGTTAGGAAAAACTCAAGTTAGGTGAAGCTAATTTTAGGAAAAGCTTAGGTTAGGAAAATCTCAGATGAGAGAAAGCTTAGTTTAGGAGAGATTTGGTCTTGGCCCAGGCTCAGTAAGCTTTGGTCATACTTGTTCAGGTTAGTAAATATTTGACTTGATTCAAGAGTTCTGTTGTGTATTCTTGAAAGAATAAGAACTCTCAGTAGAATTATTTCAATGATCTTTATTGAACACTTTATATTGTTGATCGAATACGATACAGAATAGAAAATACTAGAACAGCGCCTTTTGAATGTGTTTGTCCTTGTGTTTCAAATTCAATGCCTGTCTGATCTTTTTGAATGTTGTAGTGTAGAAATCTACAATAGATAACAATTAAGATTATAATGCAAATGTTTGTAATAATCATATCATATTCATGTATAATAAATTGAATCAGTGTTTTCTTCATTTCTGTGCAATATTTTATGTTGACTACTCTGTATAGGCGGTAGTTTAAATATATATATAACAAGTTCATTCAATTAAAATTTATCATTGTCATAAGAAAATGTGATCAAAAGTAAAGGTTTGTACATTGTTCACCACTTATTCAACTCCTGGTTCTTAACATTAAAGTTCTTTCCATACTCCAAGAGTCTCTACTTTTCAAAAATCTCTTTATCTTAACTCTTGAATCCTATCTCAATGTTCAATTATTCTATTCAATCATCTCAATTATTACTATAAATGTAAATGACTTGAACCTGACATAAATTGACCAGAACCTAATTGTTTTTTTATGTTTAAATTAGTATTTCAGGATAAAATTTATATTACCGAAACCTTTTTTCTTCTTCCTCTTCAATTTAAAAAAGAAATGATTGATATCTTCAAAAATAGGTAGTTGAGATAAAATTGTGCGATACAATTGTTAGTCATATAAACCAGAAATTACGAATTTCTGTTCTGTTTCAGGGTCAGCTTTAGAAACTTAATGTTAAACTCCCCAGAATAATATATAATTTCTATTTAATTCATCAATTGATCAATTATATTGTATTCCAATGTCCATGCTTGCCTGCAGTTACCTCTTCAATCACTTTCGAAGAAGTTGAATTGATGTGAACATTCATTCCAGCAATCGCTCATTTTGGAATCTTTAATTCGGCCATATATGAGTCATCTGTATGCTATTGGCTTCATTATTCACATTTCACAGTTCATTCTTCAATGTTAACATAACTACATTCTTAATTGTCGAGTCTAACTTCAGAAATTCAAACTGTTTTTTTTAATGTTTTAATTAGTTTTTCATTATAAAATTCATAGAAGCAACACCTATTTTCCTTCTTCTTTCATAAGAAAAATTAAGTTGATACATTCAAAAATAGTTGAGATAATAATATATTTAGAATCGTCCTTTCTTCAAAATAAGGTTAGTTTTGAAACAGCTATTTCTAATATTAAAATCTAACTAAATTTTTTTAAAATTTGCCCCTATGTGGTGGCAAAATTTCATCTGCCTTCATATTTATAGAATTTCTCATTAAAATTTATATAACCTCATGTTTCAGACTCTATCAAAAAATCTTGTGGGTTGACTGTGGTCATTGAGACCCAAATTGAAGATGCTTTTAAGGATTGGCTTAAATATGCGACAGTCAGAGTATTTTCAGTGGATAAAAAACAATCTAATTTTGTCGGTAATTAAAAGTACTATGAAATGAAAGTGGAAAGTTATTTTGAAAGTTCCTTTCTATTAAAACACTGTGATAAAATATTTAATAAATTATATCATCATACCTGAAAACTAAAATATAGGCGGGTTTATATGATACCAATTGGCAAGACAATTATATTGTCTTCTGAAATGTACAGCTGGTGTAAAGTATCAATTTTTATCTTTTAATTCTAGAGCTGCGTACACATATACGCACTTCCAACCCGCACCAAGCACGCTCCGCCCTTGTACCACCCTCCTACCGTCCTCGTTCCTCCATCGAACCACAGTCACGCCGCCCATGCACCCATCATTAACGTTATGGAAGATGTTAGATCTTCTCACATTCCCCGGTCGAACTACTGTTGCTCCCCGGTCGATCATCAATCACTCTGCTGGAGTGACGTTTGGTTGCAGAGCAGAGCGAAAGTTTGTATGCACCTTAAAACCATCATCTAGGCATGGCTGAATAAAATCTAATTGACAACATCAGCTGACGGTTTAAGAAGACAATTATTGTTTTGCCAATTAGCATAGTTTAAACCAGGCATAAATGTCAAGTGAAAATTTAGATGACTTATATTATTTGCTAGAAAGAATTGAGCTATTTTTGCTCACCACAGATGGAATTATCATACTAAAAATTCAAGATTTTTGAACAACTGCTCAATTCTTGAAATAATAGTTTTAAGTAAATATAAAGAAAATAAAAATCTCAGTACCCTTTTTTGAAATATTTTATCACAACATGTTTCGGACATTTAAACATGAAATGTCCAAAACATGTTGTGATAAAATATTCCAAAAAAAGGGTATGAGATTTTTAGTTTCTTTATATTTATATTACAAGTAGCCCTATGCAGAAAAAGAGTTAAAATAGTTTTAAGTTATGTTTCTTACAGAAAAAATGTTTTTGAGCTTGGCAGAGTATATTGAATTACCATGGTAATTTGGTTGTAATCATCTCAGTTTTTCAAACAAACTTTTATCATACTAATTTTTGTGGATCAAAATTAAAGTAATATGGAAATAGAAAGGGAAATAAAAATCTCAGTACCCTTTTTGAATCATTTAAATAATGATCAATAGTAGTGATTGGATAATTCAAAAAGGGTACTGAGATTTTTATTTCTCTTTCTATTTATATAAAAAGTAGCCCTATACAGAAAAGAGATGAAGTAATATGGCTTTTATTGTGTGTTTTTAATGTCAGCTCATCAATTTACCGCATTGCACTGTAATATTTCTGTTACATGAAGTCATATTTAAATAAATGGAAATATGATTTCGTATTTTGTGTATGGTTATATCATGGAAATATGATTTCGTATTTTCATCTCATTTCAAATGATTTTAGAAATACTACCATGTAATTGATAATTGTGATGTGGAGTTTTAGCACCATAAAATACTTTTGAAGTAAACAACTGGCGACAGATGCATTAATAAGAATCCAATAAATCGATTGTCCACTGTTCCGAATCATCAACAGCCAGTGCCACATTAATCATAACCTACAAAACTATCCTTTCCCAAAAATTTCAAGTGTCATAAAAATGTAAATCATGTGTGAGATATTATAAAAAGTACTTTATTATTATTATGTTATCTAAAGAGAGAAAATAAGTAAAATTATCTGCCAAGTGATAAAACCGCATTGTTCAACCAAAGTATTATTAAGCCAAACTTTCCTGTGTTCTAATGACTAAGAATCTCTTGTCGATAAATTACCAAAGACTAGCTATTAAGATCATTCATTGTGTAAACATGAAGCCCAAAATTAAGTAAGAAATAAAATTAAATGTACAAGTCATGATACGGTATGGAGCAACCAGAATGGTTAGATTTTACAAGCCTGAGAATTGTAGTGTTGTGAGGTTGGCAATGATTTTGCATCAATGTTCAAAATACTTTGATGACATGTCGCCACGTGGAGTTTAAGCACCATAAAATACTTTTGAAGTAAACAACTAAGCTTTAGAAGAATTGTAAAATGGAAAGAATAGATAGCCTAGTCGAAGTACCACTCAAATAAAATCGAATATTATTTATGATAAAAAGTAATCATGTTATCTATTAAGCGATAAGAGAACCATGCAAAATTGTAACTAAGCAATAATGAGAATTCTTTGGCAGAAAATAAAATTATAAAGCGGCTTGTTTATTATTGGCACATTATAAAAAATAAAAGATTGCATGTACAATTTGAGGTTAGAATCCTTTGTTTTGATTTAATACATCAATCGATCTTGGATTAATCGATAATTCATTGAATCGATATCTAACAAATCAGCTGATTGCTCAATCAACTATTATGAATTGAATTATAATTTATACTCACAAAATATATATTATATATACTAGGGAAGGTTTATGTAAATAGATAAGAACAACTATTATTATTACTCGAATATTTATTGAAATCTAAAAAAGTATGAAAACCAAGAGTACACAAAGCTCACATAAAAAATTAAATGTATATCATATTATAGCATCATATATTGAGATTCATTTATTGGAATACTCTCAGACTATTACCTAATTTATTTATTTGTGAACTTTTATTTATCTTTGTATAACAAAGTTGGAGAAACCCTGAATCTTAAGTAACCAATTACATCAGGTCTTACTAAGATGAGAAAGCCAATCAGAATGTGAGAGTGTGGAAGACAATTTAGTTTTAAGTTAGTCATAAGATTAGAGGTATTAATTATTGTAAAGAAGAACAATTGCCGGCTGTACTTTGAACGGCATCGGTCGATGTAGGCAGCAGAACTGCTGCCTCAGCGGTCAATGCCGTCTTCCTGGTTGCAGTCCACGACAATTCCACTGTGTAATTGTCACTCGGAAAGAAAATTAATGTTCTTATTCATTTTCTTTTCGACTGATAATTCCCTGATGAATCGTTTGAGGGCGCCAGCTTACGGACCAGGTTGCCAAGAGTTTTCCACAACCTGTGGAAAATTTCGGTGAGCTCTTGGTCAGTCAGTGGGCAGCTCTCGAGATTGAAGGGCTGGTTCCTTAGTGGAGATGGAGGTCGCGATTGTGCTGGTGTGGGGTGAGTGACTGAAATTCAAAACTGTTTTCCACTTCTGTTCTTCCGAGGAACATTATTCAAAATTTGAGCAACCTATTTTTATTTTAAATTTCAAACTTGAACTTTGTAACCTGTGACACTCAGAGTTACAGCCGGCACTTTCTTCTCCAGTGTAAATTTGTTAGGTTATTTAAGCAAAAGAATGTATTCAATTATATTTGAGAACTAAATTAGAGGTCAGATTATAGTTAAATAAGGAATTAAGTTAGGGTGGAATAAGACAACATTTGCTAATATGATTTGTAGGACAAACAATTGATTTAGTTGAGCGACCTCACTAATTTTGCTATAGTAGTAGGAGACAAGATAACTATTTCACATAATTAAGTTTTGGATTTCTTGTAATTTTCTGAAAGTTTGGCTGCTGAAGTTTGATTGAAATGCTAATATAATTATGTTATCCCATTCTAGATCGATAGTATCAGTTATAATTGCCGTGCTATTTCCTGATTAGATGCATTTCAACTGTTATAGTATTGTAATTATTTTAACTATTTTGTTAAAGCTTGATTGAAATGCTAATATATGTTATCCCGTTTTAGATTGATAGTATCAGTTATAATTTCCGTGCTACTCCCTGATTAGATGCATTTCAACTGTTATAGTATTGTAATTATTTTAACTATTTTGTTAAAGTTTGATTGAAATGCTAATATAATTATGTTATCCTGTTCTAGATTGATAGTATCAGTTATAATAAATTGCCGTGCTATTTCCTGATTAGATGCATTCCAACTGTTATAGTATTGTAATCATTTTAACTATTCTGTTAAAGCTTGATTGAAATGCTAATATATGTTATCCCGTTTTAGAACGATAGTATCAGTTATAATTGCTGAGCTACTTCCTGATTAGATGCATTTCAACTGTTATAGTATTGTTATTATTTTAACTATTCTGCTAAGGTTTTATTGAAATGCTAATTTATGTTATGCCGTTTTAGATCAAATGTATCGGTTGTAATTGCTGTGCTATTTCACGATTAGATGCATTTCAACTGTTTTAGTATTGTAACTATTTTAACTAGTTTGTTCAAGTCGAGAAGTTAAATTTGAACTCCCGAAGTGGATTTATTGTGGGAGCAGTTAATTAGTTCCACAGTGTAAAAGAGGAACAATCCAGTGATTCCTTCTTGAAAAATATATCAAATTCAAATATATCCAGCAAAAGTCTTGGGAAATTTATTGAACGTCACAGTAGAATAATAGTGTCAGTTCTGGTCCTTATTGGTTTCCATCCTATTTTGTATTTATTGTCCTATACCAACTTAAATCTGAAACAATCTAAATTATTTTCTTTATTATTTTTCGCCACACTGCACAGAAAGCAGCTGTTTTCCAGTCCCAACGTAGATCTGAAAGACCTTGTTTGCAGACGACGTCAGAAAAGGGTTTCTTTTCCGGTCTAGGCCAGAAAGTTGTCTCTTTCCAGCCGCTTATGGCTGGAAACAACGCGCTAATTATTATTAATAAGTCATCCGCTAGATCGGGCGAGTGTCCACTTTCATAATAAGCTGAAGTCGCCATGATTTTAGTTCCAGTTTCGAATCAAACTAATTCGCTTCGCAACCAGTTTTATTCAATTATTTATTGTTGATTAGTGCATTCCGAATTTTCAAAAATGCTTGAAGATGACTGTGGTATTCCAAGTGAAATTTTAAAAGAATCTGAAATCCTGACTGCAAATCTTCTACCACTAAAATCAAGAGATAGGTACGATAGCTTAACGAGTATTCTTTATTTTGTATTCTTTATTTATTTTGTCAGCAATACCTGTAGTGTGGCGAAAAATATCGTTCGCACCACGGGCAAAAATGTTTTTCCAGCTCTCAATCTTTTCTAGTCCTCGGCCTACGGCCTCGGACTTGAAAACCGATTTCGAGCTGGAAAAATCTCATTTTCTGCTCTAGGTGCGAAATATACTATTGTTTTGTTGTTGTTGAAACTTTGTTAATACTCAATAGTAGTTCAATTTTGTGGGTCCTAAGACGGACTCAACCGGGTAGCATAATTCTGCCCATTCTGTCCCCTTCTAAGGGGAAGAGGTCTCCTTGTACCTTGGCAGTCCTTTGACCTTATATTGAACTAACATAAAAACATTTTTTTTTGTTGGAAAACTTAAATTAATTTTTCTTTTTACTCTTCAATTGATTCTTTTACTTGATCTAATTTTAAGTGATTCATTACTTTGTGGTTTCATTAGTAAGTTTTAGATTTAAGGAAGTATTGCCCCACAGGAAGGACGAAGATTATAATAGATTTGACTCAATATTCAGTGTTTCTCTGCTGTCCACCCCACCAGTATTCGGTTACAAGAAGAAAGCTTATAAATCATTTAAGGAAGAGATGAAATTTTTTTGAAAATCCCTCTCTCTGGCTTGTGATCTCGACCTGTGAGGAGCACATGGAGAATAGGGCATTTCTTCAATTAATTTTCAAAAAAGCATCAAGCCATTCCCTTTTTTGAATGTCGAGTATATATATTTGATGTTTGATTATTTTGTGAACTCAGTGTTGTTAAAGAGTTCTTAACTGTAATTCATTCCCGTGAATATATCTTTGATACTGATAGAAATTTATAAGAAATCTGGACCATACATGAGCCCTGCCGAGACGAAAGGACCTGGCTAATTAATTATTTGAGATAATTAATTATTCTACGAGAGCTACAAGAACATCATTATAGTGAGTGTGCAATTTGTCTTAAATGAGCTCATTTAATAAAATAAGGCCTTTGTCAGTGAATTGGGGAATTGATTAAAGCACTGTATAATTTTTTGTTCAAATTTAAGAAATTCACAACATTTCAACCAATATCATATAAGTTATAAGAACTCTTTTTGAATTTATTTGATATAGGAAGCTTATTTCCATGCACGGAACGAACTCATAAACCACAACCTCATAGAAATTCACAACGTGTCGACCACTATCATATAAGTTATAAGAACTCTTTTATGAATTTATTTTCTATAGGAAGCTTATTTCCATGCACGGCACAAACTCATAAACCCTGAGATTTTGAATTATTATCCATTGATCAAAATATGTTCTAGTGAATCTATAGTCTGAACAGATTTCAATTTGTCTAAATTCTGAACCGACTTGAAGTCCACGTATCAGTATTGAATATACTTATATATTTTTACAACTCACAATATTGTGAATGCTAATAAATCTTGTGATAATTATTCAAATATTGGAAAATTTATTTATTTAAAGAAAATTATGGATATAAGGATATTTTATATATATTAATTTATGGGAATATATTCTATGTTTTATGTCAGCATACAAGATCTTAGAAGTTTTTATTATTTCCTAATTCATCTCGTTATATTTACAGTTTGAGCTGTCTTGGTACCAAGCATTTTCATTCTGCAGCATATATATTATTAAGGAATTAATTAATATTGATCTTATTCAGAGCATTTACTACTTATCATCTTTTGATGAGAATAACACTATTCAGCCAGAAAAATCTTACCGATAATTACATTAATAAATCTACAGTATATCATATGAGGATCCAGAGAACTGGCGTTGTAAGTTTCAAGGAAGTTCAAAAGGGTAAATTGGTGCATACCTGTATTCATGACAAGCGTTTTAAAAATCAACTAGAAAAACCATAGTTGATCTTCATCATTCTTAATATATGGTTACTGATAATCAGTCACCAACTATCTTTTTGACTTCCTTATTGGTATTCTTCCATAACTTCACAGAAGCAGCGGTATTGATCACCAGTCATTGAACCCTATGCTGATTCATTATATTTGGAATATTCATGCATCTACTACTGAGCTAGAGCTGTGGTCTGAACCCAGCATATTTGCGAGCCGGACGGCCTTAACTTATTGCAAATTTATTTGCAAAATAGGGATTTTAGCAACCGCTCCAGTATATATCAAAAATACCGCACCACATAAGAATGTTGCCCAACATGGATGGCAATATATTATCTCTCCACATAAGGTACCGGTTCAAAAGTATGGCTAATTCATCATCTATTTATAGTTAAAAATGATGATTGTCATGATGTGCTTTCAATGTCTATTTATAGTTGAAAATAATGGTTGTCACGACATGCTTTTAACGTCTTCTAATAGTTGAGAATAATGGTTGTTACAATGTTTTTTCAACTATTATTCAACGTTGAAAATAATGTGGAAACGGCGGACATTTTTTCGTGTTTTCAATGTTGAATTTCAATGTCTCTTCAACGTTAAGGTATTACGTGTTTCTAACGTTATTTCAACGTTTCTGTGCTACCTGGATATTCATTATCAGCCTATCCTATAAATAATAATAATATCGTGTGACCTGGCTGGCTCAGGTCTGGTGTCAGAGTTTTCAGGTCGCAACTGATCCATTTCAGGGCCTCTGACATTACCTTACGACCACTTTTTAGGCAGCCGGGACCGACAGCTTAACGTGTCCATCCGAAACACGGGAGCGGCCCGAGATAAATATCTTTCCCGGGCCGGGATTTGAACCCGGGCCTCTGAAACGTAAAGCCAGCATCTGATCCACTCGACTACGGCCACTCCATATCCTACGGCCACTCCTATAAATGATAGTGGACTTTTATTTCAGAAACTAACTGCACTTGGAGATCCAATAGGACCTCTGGGACCAACTATCATAGAGAAGCCTAACAAAGTGGATGATGACTTGAAGGTGGTTACCGATGCAATCAATGCACAAAAGTTGAGTCCTGACCTCGTTAATCTGATTGCCAGTAGAACGGCTGATCAAAGAGCTGCCATAGATGCAGCCTACTTGAAGGCAACAGGCAAGGTAAAAATAGCAGTTCACAGTAGAAGTGCCGTTTGCACAGATTCAGCTCAAACAGAATATTCGTAATTATTATTGAACGAAAATCCAAATTAAATGCTGCAAGTCACCCCGAAGACTTCTGCTACTACAAATATTGACAACAGGGTAAACAGCTGGAGAGAAATTCGATGAGCGCTACTATTCCAAAACTGATTAGCAATTGAGAGGTACTGGGTTTGATTCCTGGATTGACAAATAATATTTTCGGATAGTATTGCTCATCGAATTTCCATCTAGCTGTTTACCCTGTTGTCAATATTTGTAGTAGCAGAAGTTTTCTTGGTGATTTACAGAATTTAATTTGAATTTTTGTTAGATAATAATTCATTGATTTATTAGCATTTGAATAAGTGCAATATCCCAGTAATTTCCATATGTAGAATATTTTTGTTTCCACTGGATTGAGTTCATAATGAGGGCCATATGCACCAACTATGTTTTATGCTAAACCATGACAGATAGACATAGCAGTTCACAGTAAAAATGCTGTTTGCGCAGAGTCTGTTTGCACAGAATCTCTGTTTGAACCAGATAGAGTCCATATTGAGGGCTATATGCACCAGTATATGGTTGATTGACCAGTTAATATGGTCGCATTCATTCTCCCTCCAGGTTGAGTTGTTAAGCCAAATTTGGAGAAAGCGACCCCTAGAGGTACGTACAGATTTGTGAACATCATGAACGGGATGCAGGAATTTTGCAATATGATCGCACTGGTGGCTAGCAGGTAACACGTGCTCCGCAAGGGTCTGATCAAAACTGGATGAAACTGAATATCTACCTACTAAAATATTCAAGAATTTGAAATAGCCATCCTCGGTAAATAAAGAATCTATATGCATTATTCCATGTTAATAGTCCAGCAGTTCAGACGTGATGATGAATCATTCGTGGATTTCATATACCATACGTGAATGGGCGAGATCATTCTTCTGTTTATTATTATTCTTTTTTTCACAGATAGTAGCAGGCATTCAAAAGGCACACCAGTGTTTCATGTTTAGTCGGGCCTAGGCCACAAACTCAAGTTCTGTCGTAGATTTGTCAAACTCTTTGAATAAGGATGATAATTATAATATTGTTATGAGTTTCTACACTAATAAAGCACTTGAGGCGATTTATACTGATCAGCTTTATTTCTTATAACACTAACAAACGGGAGTAAAACTAGTCACAACTCTAAACTGATAAACAACCTAATAACTTGCACAGAAATATCACAAGCGTATGTTGAGTCACTAACCAGTATAATAACTGTTTAAGAATAACTATCTTCAGAGATAATAACTATATAAATAACTAAAAAAGTCTATTATATCACTTTATCGAGTCTCTGTTACAATTGAAAGTAGAAAACTATTCCCACTCTGGTTTCTGACTCACCCCGACTACAACACGCACCATTTATAGGCAACAGAACTTTTGAGAAGGATCTGGACGTGTCGATCACGTCCGACCAGACACAGCACTTCTTGATTACCAGAAGGTTCCGGAACACACTTGTCATTGGTCAACGGCTCCTTGCACCAAGACTTGAACTCACTCGGAGAATCTAGAAGCCCCTCGCCACTGCTGCCCTTCTAAATGCCTCATCCATAACAATATAAATGATTTTAGATGATTCATAAGTAACTTCGAATGTGAATAATGGTTGAACGATCTAAGATATCGATAAGCGCTTTCAACCATTCATTTTCTCTTGTCAGTATTGTGTTAGAACTCGTAGAGAACGGACGTATAATGGTGTAGTGATAGTGTAGTGTAGAAGTAGTGAGTCAGCAGTTTGTTCGCGATCAAAAGTGGAACAAAAATATTGCATAAAATATCAGTCGTCGACCGCGGAATTCATGCAAGCAAAGTGACCTGCTTTTCGCGGCTGTTCTAAAGCTCGCGTTCGCGTTTCCGTGTGCGTGAGTGTTGATACGAGGGCTGTTTGAAAGGTATGTTTTCAAAATATTTCTAACTTAGTAAAGCAACCTAGTATTCCTACAGAAGAGCAAGGAAAACAGGAAGCCACTAACGGTAGTATGGACACCAACACCATGCTAAATACATCAGAAATCCAGTGTTCACCGGATGAATATATCTAATTAAATAAACACGAAACTTCAACCGAGCAGGTACTTTTCATCGCCTGGAAGGAGACTGATGAGAAGAGGAAGGAATTGGAGAAGAACAACTTGGAACTGTTGAAAAGTGCAGGATTTGGAAGCAAGATTTCTGAATATTGAGAAGAAGATTCACAGCTCACAGCCTACCAGCTCAGCAGCCGAGAACTACTCAACAAATGAGGGAGAATTGGCCAAAGAAACGGAATGGATCAGGACTTGTACTAAGCGGGCTACCAATAAGAGGAAGCTCAGTACTCCATCGCCAGAAGTCAAAAATGTGTCTGCAAAAAGAATTGAACAGAACTTGAATTCTAAAACCACTGACGTGGAGAAGAGAGAGAAGAAAGAAATGCCACAACCCCCAATCATAGTGGATGGTATCAAGAATCTAGATGGACTCCTTAAGAGTTTGAAAAAAGTGTTGCCAGCTGACAAATTTAGAATAAAAATCTCGAGTAGAGTAACGTTCAAGAGAAATGCAGTCGACTCCGAAACTTATTGGAATGTTACCAGAGAACTGATCAATGACCGATTTAACTGGCATTCCTATGAAGATAAGCAGTCGAGACCAATAACAGTAATGATTAAAAAACCTCATCACTCTTGTACGGACATGATACTGGAAGATTTGAAAATACGAGGATTGAAAGTTCTAGAAGTTGTGAATAAGCTAAAGTGGAAGACAAGAGAGCCATTGAATAAGTTCATAGTCTTATTCAGCGCGGAAGAAAATATAAAAAGAGTTTTTTAACTTGAAAATATACTTGGTTGCAAAGTGGAAGTGGAAGCACTGAAGAAGGCCAACCTGATACTGCAATGCAAACGATGCCAAGCATACGGTCACACACAAAAATACTTCTATAAATGATTCTTTCACTAAATTAATTAAGGGATAATTTACTTTAAACTTCTAATTTATCGATTGATGAAAACAGAAATTTACAAATAACAAATAGATTGGCCTAAAATATCGGCTCACAAATAGAACATTTAAAATCGAACAAGAAATTTTCACAAATAGGTCTTGGTAACTATAAGAAGAGATCTGAACGGTGAGGATTTCAAAAGGGAAGTGCTGTCTTTTCTCTAAGCTTCTTGGCTAGACCTTTCTTCTGAGAATCTCGATGTAATAATTTGCATAAAAATTTGCCATTGGTAGAACGCTTGTGACGTAGACATGACGTCAGTGGCAAGCAGTAGAATATAATTCTTTTAATTACAATAATAATTCAATTTATGTAATTCTTAAAACTGCTTAATCTTATAGACATAGTTCCTCTCATACAATGTACATGTGCTAGCGTAAATGATAAGGCAGGGTTGTTGTCTGATAATAGATTAACATGTGTTGCTTTCAAACGATCACCTTCTTGGTGCTATTTCTATGCACTATGATTGGCTTAGGCTTGCCAAAGAGATTTAATTACCATGTGGTTCAGTTGAATTAAATTATTAATAAATTAATATTCTTGTACAATTTTTATTAGGTTTGAGACTATTATAATTAATTTCTGCCGTTTTATCAATAATATAATTTCATGCTATGACCTATTTAGTTACAATAAGACCTGACATATAATATAATTTCTTAAATAATAAATAATTTCAACGATAATACATACATTTTATTTTTTTTATTTGAAATTCTTGGTCCTTTATTGATAGTTTTATAATTTTTAGGGATGATATTTTACCTTGCATGAAAACCGGCATGACATTTGACAATACTTTGAATCAGTCAGCTGTGGTCAGGCTGCTTTAAACATCTGATCGATAGTAAACAAAGTGTAACCTCAAAATCAATGAGCAATTCATAAACAATTTGTGCTTTATTTGCAAAATAATTATAATTTTATTGAATAATTTTCCTAGAAAATATTCGGTACAGAACGGTACTCTTATCTAATATACAGTTATTGATAAGTAAGCTTTATCGCTCGGTCGCTAACTATTCCTTTAGCAAATTCTTTCATTTTAAAAGGTAATCACAATTTTCTCTCTTCTCATGAGATCTATTTGAAAGATTCATCACACAAAAGCCCCCAGGATATTTTAAATAGGTAATTGGGAGACGAGTCGAAACAATGACTATTTGAAAAATCCGATATTGTGATGAATACACTATTTCATCTCCTTACTTCTACGAAAACTCCACACTTAACACTAAAAACGATATATCGTGCACTTTTGGCTACGAGAAAATAAATAATGATTGTTCCTTTCATTGGATACAATCGAAATACAATAATTAATGAGGTCTCTTTGGATCCTTCATTAAAACAACTCCACAACTTCCATTCACGGGTGGCTTATGAGCAGACCCATAACTATAACAAATATACAAAATTTCACATATTATCCTCTTAGGATTCGAACAGTATTTGCAACAAATATAGACTTTCATCATTTTTTCATGGTTATTACAGGTTTCGACTCTTTATTCTGGCTTTTACATAAATTGGGTGAGAGTGTGATTTTACTTCGGTGACTTGACAATCGTCTACCGTTTGACTCGAGCAATTCCTTATTTGCGCTTAGTACGTTGTGTACAAACAGGGTTACACTTGAAATGGCTTTCTTGATTTTTACCAATGCTGGTTACAAATGTTAAGTCTTCAAGATTATATTTATCAATTTGAATTTCAATTCATGATCTTTTGATGCAACGATATAAATTTCACATTTAAAGGTAAGAATTTCATTTTCTTTTTTAGCTTTTTAGCAATACATTCATATGACATAAAACATGCGCATTTCGTGCAAATTAACATAAATATATATTTTTTGATTGCGTTTTTTATTTATAATTTCACATTAAATAATAGGTTACATTAATTAATAACGATATTGCTTCGATTCTATACATTGACTCTATGATTTCGCACACATTGGTTGGTGGGACGAAGAAAATTATCGAACAGGCTTTGGTTCTGAATAGATTTTTTCTATCGATTCTGTATTTCGAGGTTAGATTTACACATTTTTTTCAAATAAACTTTGTTTATTTTCTTTCCTCCTATTCACTACTAACTTCATGTTATTTCTAATTTACAATTATTTTCCGTGGATAATATAATTCTTGTTTCTATTTTTCAGTTGTACAGATGATACCAGGCGATTTTTCCTGTGATGACTGTGACATGAGGCGGATGTCTTGAACAGGTTGGTAATTTTTAGAGTTGTTTTCAGTTTCAATTTCTTGACTTATAGTTGATAATAATTTCTTCATTTGATGTGGATTTAATAATATTTTCCTCATTAGCTGAGATGCGGCGAAGTTTAGGTTATGTTGATTAGGCTGCAGTAGAAATATGCTAGTTTGCAAAGATGTGATTCAATGGGTAGGCTGTGACTATGAAGAAGTTTGATAATTGTGTAATTCACAACGTAGCTTCCAGTTGATTAAAAGATTATTATTTCCTCAAGCCCCCATCTAAATTTGATTTCTGATTTATTTCAAAGTTTCCGTTCCAATTTGCAACTATCCGTTTTATCAAACTTGGCTTAAAACGAATGTGCCGGTGGTGTAGATCATTTCCTACAAATTCATTTCCTCTTGGTCGGCCGGTGACATGCAGTTTGATATTTTTAAACCTTACATGCCGGTGGTGTTTGTGTGTTTTTTCAAATAATCTTTTCCTTTTCTGCATGCTGGTGTACAGTCGGCTTGATTTTAACCATACATGACTGCGGTGATTGTAGGTCCTTCCTGTGACTATTTTCTTTTTCTGCATGTTGGTACAATGTTTGACGTGGGACTTCAGCCTAACACATGACGGCGGTGTAGATAGGTTCTTCTTGAGACGATTTTTCTTTTCTGTATGGCGGGGAGAAATTTTGATATTCAATTTTAGCCTAACGTGACGGCGGTGTAAATAGATCTTTTCAGATATTTTTCTTCTTTCTTGAATTGTTTTGCTGCTTGTGTATGGTTTTGATTTATAGGTTTTTATTTTCAGTTGTGATTTCAATTTGTTGTAGGTTTTCAATTTACTTCTATTGTTTTGTGAACTATCTTCATGAGTGCTGGGCTTATCTGTTGCAGGTGCTGTCCTCGGTGGATGGACAGTGATGTGGGCGGTCGACGGTCCGGGCTGCTCTTCAACGTGGTCGGCAACGTCCTTGGACTCCTGGTAGTCGGCGCGCAGCGATACGGCTGTCCCCTCTATGCCATGGATGACGTCCTCGGCTTGGCTGGTGATGTCGTCCGTTTCCTCCTGGCGTTCTGCGGGGTGCGGTGCGATCTCAGTCCTAATATTCTCGGTGGGTTGGTTTTCCATACACGTTTCACGTTCGCTTGCTTTTTTGACTTCCTCCTTGAGTATGTCTACTTCCGCATGCATGGGCTCGATCACTGGTCCAAATTTGATTTCCTTTGCATGACACTTCTCCTCAATTTGCTGTGTTACCGTCCTGCTTTCCTCTGCTGCTTCCTTCAACTGTTGTTCCAGTTCTTCAAGATCAAGACCTTGTTCACATGCTATCCGCACCTGTCGAACATCTTCGATTATTTCTTCATTTGCTTGTATGTTTCCTTCAAATGCATTTTTTATTGCTTTCAGGATGGCGTCCCTACCCAGCGTGATAAGGAGCATAGGGTCTTCCTTTGATTGTCTGTTTTCTTCATATGCGTCGTTGAATGCTTTCAGTCTGATGCTTACTTCTTGCAAGGAAAGGGTGGGTGTGCGGTCCTCAACCGGCGGCAATGGTTCTGTGACGTTAGATGTGGGCATCTGAACCTCTGGAACGGTGGTACATGGGCGTTTCTCCCGCGCGACATCTTCCGTCTCTGAAATCGCTGATGTGGCCACCAGGATGCGGTGTGTTTCTTCCATAATTTATTGAATGATACAATGATGCGAGTGCAGTGAAACGTCCGCGAATATGTGAGGTTATGTGCAAGATTACAAATGAATGACCACAAGTTGAAATAGTGTAAAAAATTCGTTGAAGTGAAGGAATACAAAAGTGTGCTTCAATATTATGTTCAGTGATGAAGTGAATCAAAGTAGCAATATCGTTAACATAAAATGATAAGAACATACAGGATATAATGGACACTTATGCGGCAATACAGGTACGCCTCTTATAATTTATTATTACTATTATTATAAATATTTTACTCTTATAATTTCTTGCCGCAATTCTATATATAGGGCTAGTATTCTTTGCAAAATTTTATATAAAAGGAACAGTGTTCTGTTTGAATTATTCCGCAATATATCCGTGATTTAATTTTACTTCCCTCTTTATGCTTTAAAAATTTAAAAAATGTAAATAACTTCAATCCTCTTTTCCGTAAAATTTTATAAATTGTTTCAATATAGACCTAATATTCTTCAAATAATATGACCTTTCTTATGATATCTCTTATACCTATGACTTATAGTATGACCAATTTTCGAATAACACGATAATAAAATTCTGAGTTCGATTTTTTCTCTAAAAATTCATCAATCGATAGATTTCTTTTCTGTTCAAGAATTGGGTATGGTACGTCTTGTTATTTTATATAACAATGAACAGTTAATATTAAATCTGAAGAAATTCACAACCATAAATTTTTCAAAAAATTTTCCCGTTGTCAGCGCTATAGTATACTGAGCAACTAAATAATCCTCGTAGTCGATTATCCACCTCTTCAATGCCTATCACTGTTGGGCGCCAAATCATGTGGTGCGGTATTTTACACGCCTCACATACGTAGAGAGATTTGCCAAATCATGTAGTGCTGTATCTAAATGCCTCACGTTGGGCCGGCAAATCATGTGGTGCGTTTTTTAACGGCTTCACACATGTAGAGTGAATCTTGTACTGAGTCAATGGTGTAGCGACTATAAATTTTGCAATTGCGTGTGTGGACGCTGAGTGTACACCAGACTGATTGATTCACTACAAGATTCAATACAATTGTCGGAATCGCGGGAGGCCTAAACGCTCGCTCACCCTTGATTCTTCTAATGACAAATTGTATAGTGATGAAATTTTTATAAGTAGTGTAGCGATCGCTAAACACTGAATACGGATACCTTAAAATTATTACCTGTGAAGAATGAGCATACAAAATCATACAGGTCGAGCAAAAATCCCGATGTAGATAATTTACGGGACTGCGTCTCTAATAAGTTCTGAGGGATTAAAATACGGTATTTGGACCAAATATCGTTCAGAATATACTTCGAGAACAGAGTCTTGTCGGGTTTTAAGCTCTATTGTAGGAATTTATATGATCTATGGCTGCATCTGCTGTACAATTGATGTGTTCGCTCCAAAGTCGAGGTAGGTAACAGATAAAAGCTGATATATGAGCAGGTAAGGACAAAGAATAAATATCTCGATCTGACCCCACTCGCTACATCCACTTAGACCTGTTCCAATATCCAGCTTAATTCAATTATTCCAATGATCGTATTTGATCGGTTCTTGATGATATAGAACGTATCAGACACAATAATGGACAGGCTCAAGAAATAATCGAACTCAGAAAGCGAATTAACAAAACTGAAATATATTATAATAAAATATGTAATCATACAGTGCAGGTTCAGAATTTGATTTACAGGTTGATAATAATTTAGTATTAATAGAATAGTTAAAAATTTTCTTGTGCTTGCATGATACCATGCGTGATTCAACAGAATTTTACAATTGATAAAATTGAACAGTTTTGAAAAGATAGTGAAAAAATGAATTATAAAATATTTTTAAAAATGCTCGGGGTCGTGGTTCTGGCAGCGGAGGATAGCTAATCAACTATAAGTTCTTATGAATTCAATAGGAATAAATTCTAGGCTCTTAATAACTAAAAGCGCTTGTCGGCGTGGCCAATACTTTAACGAAGAAAATTTTATATTTTTCTGCACTGAAATATTTTCGAAGCGTAGATTGGGGCCCCTTTTAAAACTTATAACTCACGTGAAATTCCTTGGTGGTCGTGGTTTTCTTCTTTAGATCAAAAATCGTTTGATCGGCAGCGGGTCCAGGCTTCGGTTTCAGCACGTGGGGAATTTTAATTTAATATTTCATTCACCAAATTAATTAAGGGATAATTTACTTTAAACTTCTAATTTATCGATTGATGAAAACAGAAATTTACAAATAACAAATAGATTGGCCTAAAATATCGGCTCACAAATAGAACATTTAAAATCGAACAAGAAATTTTCACAAATAGGTCTTGGTAACTATAAGAAGAGATCTGAACGGTGAGGATTTCAAAAGGGAAGTGCTGTCTTTTCTCTCAGCTTCTTGGCTAGACCTTTCTTCTGAGAATCTCGATGTAATAAATTTGCATAAAAATTTGCCATTGGTAGAACGCTTGTGACGTAGACATGACGTCAGTGGCAAGCAGTAGAATATAATTCTTTTAATTACAATAATAATTCAATTTATGTAATTCTTAAAACTGCTTAATCTTATAGACATAGTTCCTCTCATACAATGTTCATGTGCTAGCGTAAATGATAAGGCAGGGTTGTTGTCTGATAATAGATTGACATGTGTTGCTTTCAAACGATCACCTTCTTGGTGCTATTTCTATGCACTATGATTGGCTTAGGCTTGCCAAAGAGATTTAATTACCATGTGGTTCAGTTGAATTAAATTATTAATAAATTAATATTCTTGTACAATTTTTATTAGGTTGAGACTATTATAATTAATTTCTGCCGTTTTATCAATAATATAATTTCATGCTATGACCTATTTAGTTACAATAAGACCTGACATATAATATAATTTCTTAATAATAAATAATTTCAATGATAATACATACATTTTATTTTTTTTTATTTGAAATTCTTGGTCCTTTATTGATAGTTTTATAATTTTTAGGGATGATATTTTACCTTGCATGAAAACCGGCATGACATTTGACAATACTTTGAATCAGTCAGCTGTGGTCAGGCTGCTTTAAACATCTGATCGATAGTAAACAAGTGTAACCTCAAAATCAATGAGCAATTCATAAACAATTTGTGCTTTATTTGCAAAATAATTATATAAATAACTAAAAAAGTCTATTATATCACTTTATTGAGTCTCTGTTACAATTGAAAGTAGAAAACTATTCCCACTCTGGTTTCTGACTCACCCCGACTACAACACGCACCATTTATAGGCAACAGAACTTTTGAGAAGGATCTGGACGTGTCGATCACGTCCGACCAGACACAGCACTTCTTGATTACCAGAAGGTTCCGGAACACACTTGTCATTGGTCAACGGCTCCTTACACCAAGACTTGAACTCACTCGGAGAATCTAGAAGCCCCTCGCCACTGCTGCCCTTCTAAATGCCTCATCCATAACAATATAAATGATTTTAGATGATTTATAAGTAACTTCGAATGTGAATAATGGTTGAACGATCTAAGATATCGATAAGCGCTTTCAACCATTCATTTTCTCTTGTCAGTATTGTGTTAGAACTCGTAGAGAACGTATAGTGGTGTAGTGATAGTGTAGTGTAGAAGTAGTGAGTCAGCAGTTTGTTCGCGATCAAAAGTGGAACAAAAATATTGCATAAAATATCAGTCGTCGACCGCGGAATTCATGCAAGCAAAGTGACCTGCTTTTCGCGGCTGTTCTAAAGCTCGCGTTCGCGTTTCCGTGTGCGTGAGTGTTGATACGAGGGCTGTTTGAAAGGTATGTTTTCAAAATATGTCTAACTTAGTAAAGCAACCTAGTATTCCTACAGAAGAGCAAGGAAAACAGGAAGCCACTAACGGTAGTATGGACACCAACACCATGCTAAATACATCAGAAATCCAGTGTTCACCGGATGAATATATCTAATTAAATAAACACGAAACTTCAACCGAGCAGGTACTTTTCATCGCCTGGAAGGAGACTGATGAGAAGAGGAAGGAATTGGAGAAGAGCAACTTGGAACTGTTGAAAAAGTGCAGGATTTGGAAGCAAGATTTCTGAATATTGAGAAGAAGATTCACAGCTCACAGCCTACCAGCTCAGCAGCCGAGAACTACTCAACAAATGAGGAAGAATTGGCCAAAGAAACGGAATGGATCAGGACTTGTACTAAGCGGGCTACCAATAAGAGGAAGCTCAGTACTCCATCGCCAGAAGTCAAAAATGTGTCTGCAAAAAGAATTGAACAGAACTTGAATTCTAAAACCACTGACGTGGAGAAGAGAGAGAAGAAAGAAATGCCACAACCCCCAATCATAGTGGATGGTATCAAGAATCTAGATGGACTCCTTAAGAGTTTGAAAAAAGTGTTGCCAGCTGACAATTTAGAATAAAAATCTCGAGTAGAGTAACGTTCAAGAGAAATGCAGTCGACTCCGAAACTTATTGGAATGTTACCAGAGAACTGATCAATGACCGATTTAACTGGCATTCCTATGAAGATAAGCAGTCGAGACCAATAACAGTAATGATTAAAAAACCTCATCACTCTTGTACGGACATGATACTGGAAGATTTGAAAATACGAGGATTGAAAGTTCTAGAAGTTGTGAATAAGCTAAAGTGGAAGACAAGAGAGTCATTGAATAAGTTCATAGTCTTATTCAGCGCGGAAGAAAATATAAAAAGAGTTTTTTAACTTGAAAATATACTTGGTTGCAAAGTGGAAGTGGAAGCACTGAAGAAGGCCAACCTGATACTGCAATGCAAACGATGCCAAGCATACGGTCACACACAAAAATACTGTAACAAGGAGCCTAGGTGTGTAAAGTGTGCAGGTAAACATCAAACAAAAGACAGTACAAAACCCAGTGATACTCTATCAAAATGTATTCAATGAAAGCGCGGTTAAGAAATTAACTTTCACACAGATTGTCTCAGAAGAAAATAGACCAAAATTGGGAGAGCCAAAAAGTGAAGTAGGAGATTACAGTAATATTTTGCAGCTCATATTGGCCAAACTGGAAAGACAAGAACAAATAATCACCTCACTGCAGTATAAATTTCAGAAGTTAGAACAGAGTAAACTACTGCAATTCAAATGATTCTTTCACTAAAAATAATGGAATGGAACGCAAATGGATTGTTACAACGGCAACAGGAGTTGGAAGCAGTTCCAAACATAGGAAAAATAGATATATGTCTTATATCTGAGGCTAATTTTACAAAGCAGTTGTTTATAAAATTTAAAGGCTATAGGATCTATCATGCTTAACATCCCAGCAGTGTCGCAAGGGGTGGGAGTGTCATCATCATCATCAGAGACAATCTACATCATAAACAAGTGAAACTCAAATACAATTGACAGGTATAGCAGTGAAAGCAGTCAATTATCATTTTGTTGTTGCAGCTATTTACTGTCCTACGAAATATTCAATTAGAAAAGATGAATATTAATTTCATCATTGCTTGTTATGTTAGGAAACAAATTCATTCTTGGTGGGGATTCCAATGCAAAGCACGTGCATTGGGGATCGCGCTTAACAACACACAAGGGAAGACAGCTCTATGAAGCAATGAGAGAGATGAGGTGCGAAGCTCTTTTAACTGGTAAACCAACCTACTGGCCCACCGATACGATAAAAGTTCAAGATCTTATAGATTTTCTTCTGACAAAGAATATATTGGTAAATGCATTTAGAGGATAGTTTCGATCTAAATTCGGACCACTCACCCATCATTTTGACTCTGAGTGATTCAATTCTACAGAAGGAAAATGCTTGTCCTGCGCTAGTCAACAGCCACACAGATTGGGATGGTTTCCAAAAGATGCTGGATGAAAGAATAGAGTTGAACTCGCCATTAAGAAACGAAGAACAGATTGATCGGGAGTTAGAGAAGTTTGTTACTGATATCCAACAGGCAGCATGGTTTAATACTCCACAATTCAGGAAAAGAACCACTGGAAATAATTACCCTGCGGGAATCAGAGGAATGATTGTGGAAAAACGAAGAGCAAGAAGGAGATGGCAGCAATCACGTTCCCCTCGAGACAAAAGAGTTTTAAACAATCCAACTCAAGAACTAAGGAGAGAGATTCAATGAATCAAAAATGAATCAATTAATAATTACTTGATAAACTTAACAGCAGAACGTAGTACAGACTACTCACGCTAGAAGGCAGCTAAAAAAATAGAAAAACCTATTCATCAATCTCCTCCTCTCAGGAAGCAGAACAGATAATGGGCAAGGAGTAGTGATGAAAAGGCACAGACCTTTGCAGATCATCTTGTGAACGTTTTTCAACCAAATAACACAACTGAAGAAGACACTTTAGAAGCACACGAGAACATCTTACAGCCAAATCAAGAAATAATGTGTGTCACAGTAGAAGAGGTTAAAAAAGAAATAAGAAATCTGAATAACGAAAAGAACCCTGGATTTGAAATGATAACTGGCTCAGTCCTCAAGCGCCTACCAAGAAAAGCAATAGTAAAATTAACACACATTTTGAATGCCTCTTTCAGACTCAAATTTGTACCAGGAATATGGGAAGTAGCAGAGGTTATAATGCTACTCAAGCCAGATAAAGAGCCACATGAAGTATTATCATATAGGTCAATATCATTGCTAACTGTGCTTGCCATGTTGTTTGGGAGGATTTTACTGAGTATGCTAACACCAATAATTGAGAGACAGCACATAATTCCAAATCACCAATTTGGCTTCAGAGTGGAACACTCAACAATATGTAATGTAAGTGAATGTAATAGAAATGAGCTTGAAGAGAGAAAAGTTTGTTAAGCAGCTTTCCTTGATATAGGGCAAGCTTCTGATGGAGTGTGGCATGAAGGGCTTCTTTTCAAACTGAAAAAAGTGCCACCAAAGCAATTCACAGATATATTAAAATCCTATCTGACTGACAGATACTTTAGAGTAAGGCATAAAAATTCATATTCTGATTTGAAGGAAATAAAAGCAGGAGTTCCTCAAGGAAGTATTCTAGGACCATTTCTCTACCTACTCTTTACCAGCGAAATCCCCAGCCTTGAAGAGAATACTACAGCAACATTTGCAGACGATACAGCCATATTATCAGTAGACAGTAATATTCATATTACAACAGGAAAACTACAGAGATCCATCAAAAAAGTTCAAGGTTGGACTAGAAAGTGGAGGATGAAACTAAATGGAGCAAAGTCGATTCACATCAACTTCACCAATAAGAAGGACCTGCCCATACCAATAACAATTAACAACCAAGTTGTACCATATGCCAATGATGCCAAGTATCTAGGTATGACCTTGGATGAAAAATTCGCTGGAAGGCCCATGTCAAAAAGAAGAGAGAGGAACTTGGAATCTCAACTTTTGGGGGTCACTGGGGGGCGTAGGGGTATTGAAAATGTTGATTATACACCATCAAATTAATGCAATTTTACGTGATTTCCACTGAAAAATAACATTTCATTCAAGGTTTTTTGTTCAAGTCAGCTAATTATTATTTTGATTTCCCTTTGAAAATGTCATAGGCCTATGATTTTTTTATAATAAATAAATAAATGATTTTATTCCCATCATAAATTTCACTTGACATTCATTTTAAGTTTTGGAAATTATATGACCACTTTGACAAGTTGTGTGGTCATTGTTAGTAATGTATTCAATTGTAATTACTAAATTGTTAAGACATAGATTAATTTTTTTTCGAAGTTCAGTTCATCACTTCACAGACATTTTAGCGCACGACGTCTGTAGCATCCTGTAAACTTTAATCACTATTCCCAACAAGCCAAGATAACCAGCAAGAAGCAAAAAATCGAATATAACAAGACAACATACATGAGTAGATCTCTGTACAGCACAATGATATACAAACATACAATTAACAAAAAAACAAAGCAGCAAACAAAAACAATAAAAAAACTGAAGAACAACTGGATTCATGAATTTCTAATCAACATAATCAACTCTAAATAAACAGTAATACAAAAACTTCAAACCGGGTTAATTCTTAGAACATCAACATCGGTTTGCATCCACGGCCATGCTTCAATTCTCTTTAGAAATTTATTAGAATAGAATAGAATATTTTTATTTCACTTGCTCATAACAACAAAAAAGTTTCACATATCAACTTAAAAAAAATGTAGTAGTTAATAAATTTACAACTGCATAATATCAGAAAAATACATAGAATTATAACCACATACAGAAAAATAAAATTTTTATCTTTTTGCAATTAGCCTAACTAAGTAAAATATTAGAAACAAATAATGATTAGGGCAAGTGAAACAAATTACTACTTGCAAGGTGGTAAATAATAACACTTGAGTGCAAGTGGGAGTCAATAATAGATTTTAGTTGCAAATAACAAAAGCACACACACTCACTCTCTCTCACACACACACACACACAAAAAAATTAATTATCAGGGCAAGACTCAGATATCGGTCAACTGAACAATAGATCAAGATGCAACAAATTTAATTCG
Source organism: Nilaparvata lugens (assembly GCF_014356525.2). NCBI lineage: Eukaryota > Metazoa > Arthropoda > Insecta > Hemiptera > Delphacidae > Nilaparvata > Nilaparvata lugens. The sequence continues at coordinate 30,899,091 of NC_052516.1, read as the reverse complement.
ATAATTGAAATTGATAAATAGGAAAGAAAAAATCTGAAATTGATAATTTCAAAGTGCTGGTCTATGTGGGCTCATCTCAAGACAGTAAACCATTGCTCAACATCATCTGGGAGATATTCAAAAAGCCAAGGCCTCAATTTCGATTTGAACTTTCTATATGTATTTATACTTTTCATGTCAGGTGGCAGAATATTATGAAACTTGGGCCCCAGAAACAGAAAGCTTTTTTGGAAAAGAGTACATTTTGCCCTAGCTCCTCTCAACAAACCCAGAGTTGCCTGACGTGTCTGCTGGGTATGATTATTCTCAATTATTTTGGGTTGATCATTGCTTCCACTCATCCTGTAAAACAGAGCCAGCACCTTGAAAACATACAAATATCGAAGAGGAAATGCATTCATTTGTTTAAAGTAAGGAAAAGAATGTGTTTGTCTATGAACCCCAACTATGACCCTAATTGCTGACTTTTGTAATGTTATTATTGATTTGAAGTGGGAAATGTATGTTGAAGCCCAACATGCAATCCCATAATCTAATTTGGAATTTACAAATGCAAAGTAGAGCTGATGCAAAACACCTAGAGGAAGAAATTGCTTCAGATTATAAAAGACTCTCAACAGATTGAGTAAGTGTTTTCTTAGACCAAGAACATGAATACTCCATGTCAATCTGTCATCCACAACCAGACCGAGGTATTTCATGGACTGAGCTCTCTCCACAACAGTACATTTTCACCGCACTCTTCCACAATCAATCTCATGATATAGTTGAGGGACATCTAAAACAAATGACGATGACAAGGAGAAAGTTAAGTAATTTGTTTTAGTGGCATTCAACGTCAATTTATTATAATTAAACCATAGGCACAGTACATCAAGATCTTGCTGCATCAATACCTGTAATTCAAGAGAATTTCTAGATGTGTAGGAGAAGGCAGTGTCATCAGCAAACGATGTTGCATAGCCATTGAACTTATATGAGAATAAATCATTCATATATACAAGAAACAGAAGTGACCCAAGAACAGAACCTTGGGGCACACCGTTATTAATCCTGAGGGTTTTACTATTTACACCGCCAATACACACATACTGGTGTCTGCTCTCCAGGTAGGATGTCATCCATTTCAAAGCCTTACCACGGATACCAGCAGCATTCAGCTTTTCAAGAAGAATTGAATGGTCAACTGTGTCGAACGCCTTCTTTATATCGAGAAACAGTCCAGTAACCTTGGAATTCCTAACATTTAATCCTGAATATATTTGAGACATAAAGTTATATAAATCCATCTCAGTACTTGAACCCTCTTGGAATCCAAATTGACCCTTTTAGAAAAAGTTATTGCTCTTCAAAAAATTCAAAATTCTCCTTCTAACAATCTTCTCAAATATTTTAGAAAAGACAGACAGGAGAGATATAGGTCTGTAATTGGAAGGATCTGAATGATTTCCACTTTTGAAAATGGGAATGACCTTAGCTGTCTTCAAGACATCCGGAAAGATACCCGCAATTATACTTGCATTGAATATATCATACAATACTGGAACCAATGGTATAGCAATTCTTTTTAGAAGATAGGAAGATATACAATCGTGACCAGGAGACTTACCATTCCTCAAAGACTGTATCTCAGTGAGAATCTCATGATAATCTATTGGTCTTAAACTGAAAGCAAACTAATCGGTCTTATTATCTATTTTTATTGAGCTTTGCTTTTTGAAGATTGGTACAATAACACTTGATTTGAGATTCTCAGGGAAAATACCTTTTTCAAAACTTAGGTTTATTAAATGAACAATAAATGGTGCAATAGAAATCGAACTATTTTTTATTAATTTAGTATTAAAATTATCACAACCAGATGACGTTTTAGACTTCAAACTTTTGATTACATCAACAACTTCAGGAACAGTGGTAGGAAACAGATAAAAACGAATAACTGTTATTTTCAACTGGGCTGTTATCTTGCACTGATAAGCGTGAAGCAGGTACAGTATCATTTCTATCAACTGCAATTAGAAACTGATTTATTTCTCTAGCTACGTCTACCATCTCTACCATCAGAGAGCTCAACTTGTTCAATACCTTTATTCTTTTTAACTCCAGTTAGACTATTAATTATCTTCCACTGTTTGGTTGAATCACCCTGGCGAGACTGTAAGTCATTTTGAATAGTAATTATTCTTCTCAGTAATGATATCAGCCTTCAGTATTTGACAGAATGAATTAAAAAACGTTTGAAAAGAATTATCATAGGGTCTTCGCATTGCAATAACATAAAGTTGTTTTCTCTTTTTTAATTTATTCAATAGCTTCAGAGTTATCCACGGCCTAATTAATTGCGCTCTAGCTAGTTTTTTATTTACAATTCCAGTTTTTGAACTGGATTCAATTATTGCATTATTTGATATATCTTCTAGCTTTTGATAACAAAAATTGACGTCACTAATTCTTGCAAAGTCTTCATATATTACATCTTTAATTTTATTATTGACTAGTTTGTAATCTATATAGACCTTTTTTATTACATTCTCGGAGTCATTTTTTTTCTATCAAGCTTCCTATAAACAAGACCTAATATACAATGATCGGTGAGATTAACATAAAATATTGCTGTTTCATATCTGTCAATTTTTCTATCCTTAATAAAAATATGATCTATGCAGGTACCTACTGGTTAATTCTGTTTTTCTTGTTCGAGAATTAATTAATGATACAAACCCGTTATCGTTCAGTAAATTTACATACTTAGAAGCTTGAGAGTTCCTATTTAATATATTATTTATGTTCATATCACCCATCAGAATTGTATTCGTATTCAAGAACTGAGTTATTGAATAACAAATAGAATGAAATGGAATTTTACTAGTCATTCGATTGTTTGAAAAAAAGTTTCAGTACCCTGAATAGACCTACTCATTTTAAATAGCAAACTATAATTTCGGCTCAAATTTTTATACAAACTTCAACACCATAGTATCAGGCTTACTTTCAAGTAAAAAGTAAATTCGTATGGCTTTTGTTGGTGGGGAGTCCCTTGCGGGAAGGTCCCACCGCCTGAATATATAATTTGAGCCGTCAATGGGCCTCACGACTGTCATACTTCAGCCGGGACCGACAGTTTAACGTGCCCATCCGATAACACGGGAGTGATCTGGTTGAAAAACTTTTGGTTGTGAGTGGGTTCGAACCCGTGATCTCTATGCTGCTACGCAAGCACTCTATCCACTAGACCACGGATCACTCCAGTTTCAAGTAAGATTCATTCCTATTTTTTCAATTTTTCATAATTTTTTTCAAAATACATCCCCATATCTCCCCTGGATACGACACTGGTTATTATAAAATGCAACAGTAACTACGGAATCCAATGTTGCATTGAATTTAAATGAATCCAAGAGCATTGTAGATACATCAACTCAAACAGCCAAATCAACCATTAGCCGATTTTCTTCATTATCCTCTTTGTCCAGCATCAAAGCTACAGCAACGTGTCAGACATCTATGTTGTCTATGACTGAAAATATAATCGCGCGCTGCGAGGTTGGTGCCACAGAAAACACCCGCTTTTTTAAGGCTGCGCAAAGGCTAAAAATAAACTTTCTACTCGTGATATTTCTCAAAATTTCTCGATTCCTACATCATCAAGCTATCAAAATGAAAAAAGTTTTCTCGGGATAACATTTTTTTCCCGATCATTACTTTTTGAGATATGAGCGCCTGAAGTTTGAATTTTTGGGACAGAACATTTCAAATTCGGTAAGATATAAATCTATGAGATTTGGAGGATGGATTCTTCATGGTATTGTTAATCTAGTAAAACTAAAATTTTCTGAATATATCAATTTTTGAGAAAGATATTCAATTTACCAGAAATGACTCAACTAAAAGTTATTTTTGGTTATTTTCAGTAAATTGAAAAACTATCTTAAAAATTAATATTCTCGGAAAATTTTTGTCTTACAAGATCAACAATACCATGAAGAATCTATCCTCTGAATCTCATGGATTTATCTCTCACCTAATTTGCAATATTCTGTGTTCTGTCTCAAAAATTTTAACTTTAGGCGCTCATATCTCAAAAAGTAATTATCGGAAAAAAATGTTTTCCTGAGAAAACTTTATCATTTTGATAGCTTGATGATATACAAATCGAGAAACTTTGAAAAATATCACATAATAAAATTTGAATTGAAATGAGTCAATAAAAATTTATTGAAATATAGTAATGATTCGGAATAAGTATACAAGATGATTGAGTTTTTGGAAATACTACAGTTCAAGTTTAATTTTATACAATAAAATTGAACAAATTTTATATTTCAAGTTTCTATTTAATCAGGTTACTTGAGGAGTAGAATATGAAATCAGAATATTGAACTCTTCTAGTAAGAAAATATGATTAGAGTCAAAAATAAAAGAATTAATAGATCTCGATAAATGAATATGATTAGGGGAGCCTTGCTTTAACAAACTATTGTTTGTGCTTAGAAGAAAATTTTAACTATAAGCTTCAAGAAGTTAATCAAGACTGTATCTACAGATATGTATTTAAAAAGAAGTAACAATAAAATTTGCTCTCTACTATAATACTATGAAATTTCAAAAACTTATTTGGGCTTTATAGGGAGGGGTGGTGTGGATTTGAGATTAGGAAAATTGAGAATTTTAAATACAAACTTTACCAGGCCCAGTCAATTTCCTACAGTTTCCTTCAGTATCCTACAGTACTTGAAGCCTGAAACCAAAGAATCACTCCTACACTGAACACTGTCCAAGATCCAAGAGACTAAGAGAGACTATTCCCGGTCTGCTTGCCTTATACCATCACCACCTTCTTCCACACCTCACCACCCTCGCCATCTAGCTCCGCCTACACTCAAACTCTTCAACCTAATATTCAGATCACAGAATGAATTCAAATATCAATTAAAATCCACCCTAATGTTTATTATGATGTATGATTTTTAACTATGGCCCCCCTTGATTATCAAAACAAATGACATCATACATTTCACTTATATTCTTTTGAACTCTGAAGTTTGAATATTGACAATTAAATACATACTCATCGAATTTGATTAATACAGTAATCGATCTCAAGGTGCATACAGATATACGCGCCGCAAACATGAGCAATTCACTTTTAATCAGCTGACTATATCTGTATCCTTACAGAAACGGTAAGATACAGATATAAAAAGCTTGGCATCAACTGATTAATAGTGAATTGCTCATGTTCGCGGCACGTATATCTGTACGCACCTTTATGAATATAATATGCAAGATACTTTAATAATAAATACATGAAATGGAGAACAGAATACAATTTCATACAGTATATCATTACAATTGAATTGGATAAATCAAATTGATAAGATACTTAATAATTGAGCAGGTTTCTATAACTATACTCATTGTCAACATGTTTCAATCAGACATACCCAATTCTATTCACAAATTTACACTTAGGACGGGTTTCACCAGGAACTGAACTTGCCATTAGAGGAAGCGTGAACTCCAATTATCCTTCAACTTACAAAATCGGGTTTCACCACATTCCATGAGGGCTGATGAGCCGTTATAGAGTTAACCGGCCAAATTTGGTCAGTCAGCATCTGTTAATCTGTCATTAAGAAAAAATGGCAGCATTCTGTTCACTGTCATGTTGAAAGTAGATTGTTGAGGTTATGTTTGATTATTTTATTTGTAGTTTTTACGATTATTTTTTGGTAGATCAAATCGTTGTTTCAACATAGGAAGACCAAATAATGCTGGAAGGAGAGCATAGGAATTGGCATTTGAGAGTAACAGTTGGCATTTGTGATTATGTTGTTCGCCAACCTAGACGGTGTGACATCACATTTTGTAAGCAGGCTGGCATAGCTCAAATTGATAGTAGCGAGCAGCAATATCGATAAGATAAGATGCCAGCCAGCTATTATTCCGATTCATGCAGCTTTAATATAATGGAGATTCATTTCAATACTGCGATATTATAAATGTAAATGTCTGTCGAGTTATATTTTTAATTATTATTATATCCTCTCTCTCGGAAAGGTGTTCTCCAAATTATCCCTCTACCTCCATGTTCCTTTAGTCCTCTTACATTGAGAGTTTCGTTTCTCTCTTTTGCAATTGAGGGTGATTACCCTCCACCTCCATAACTTTGGGGCTACGGCATAATCTGCCAGAGTAACGGGACTCTCTCCCGGCAACTTAGAAGGAGCTCGGCCTGTTTTCGTCACTCTTCTCTAGACTTCTCCCGGACTGGCTCGTAATCGGTTTGAGTGTGCAGTTGATTCAAGTTGAATATTAGTGCGTGCTGAGTGAAAGTCTGAATCCAAAAAACGTACCTGAACCTGCTCTACCAACTGACGCCTATCCAGGGAACGAATACTTAAAAAAAACCCGGTGAGTCCGTTCCTTTATTGAAAAATTAGTTAAAAAGCACCCTTAGGTCGGAACAAGTCTTCACAAAATGGCGAGCCGCGAACATGGACGGGGCTCACTGGAAATAATTATTAATGAAAAATAATTTCCAGTTTAAAAAATCCATCATAGAAATACTATCAACATAATAACTAATCACAGATTCAGTATCAATTTTCACTCAATTAATAGCCCAGTCAATAAAGGTTTTTTCGATCCGAAAATTAAATAAAAGCTGAATCTTTTACCATCGATAGAACCCTCCCAGAGGGTCATTCTCCCAAAAGTCCCAAGAAATCCCCTTGGAGCTTTCCCCCCTAGCCGCCCTCAAAGTTGAAAAATGCAGTTAATCACGGAAAATCAATTATCTCTGTACCCATTGATCATAGACAGTTCTATTATATGCTATTCAATTTGTTACATTATGGACAACAATACTAGTCATATTCATTTTTTCAATAAAATTAACAGTTTTCTTGATAAAATAATATATTTGTAAAAATTTAGGGGGTTTGCGATTTGATTTTTTTGTTTTCTTCGATTAACTTCAAAGCAAGTAGTTTTAAAGAAAAATGAGTCGAATAATTAATGTAGCCACTCTCATTGCGAATCCATTGATGTATATTGTTATGTATTTGCGATTCGATTTGACGCCGTGGAAGGGGAAACAGTCGACGCGGAAGGGCTGGCTGACTCTCTTAGCCATAGTAAACAGCAAACTGGAAATCAATTATCTCTGAAACCATTAATCGAAAAAAAATCTATCATATGTCATTCGATTCGATAAATTAAGGACTACAATATTAGTCGTATTCATTTCCTCAATAAATCGAACAGTTTCCTTGATAAAATAATATAATGTAAAAATATAGGGGTTTTTCGATTTGATTTTTTCTCCGATTAACTTCGAAGCAAGTAATTTTAAAAAACAATGTGACAAATAATTCTTGTAGCCACATTCATTGTAAATCCATTGATATATATTGTTATGTATTTGTGATTCAAGTTGACTCTGTGGAAGGGGAAACAGCCGACGCGGCTGACTCCCTTCACCATAGTAAACAGAATAATACTGCTGTCTACATTGCATCTCATTTACACTATGGCCTCGAAACAATTAATTTTGTCTATTGTTTTGACATGCGCTGTATATAGATTTTCACTTTTCAATACTCT
>NC_052516.1:30233983-30286483 GCF_014356525.2 Nilaparvata lugens | reverse complement strand
TGCATTTTACAGACATGACTATTCTATAAGAAATTAAAGCTTATATAATTTCCTACAATATTGATCAAACAACTTTTCCTATATCTCTTTCACTTTTCGAGATATCCGCTCTAAAAGATGTGACATTTAAAAAAAACACGTTTTCCTTCATTATTTTGCTATTTTTGCTCTTATAACTTTTTGAATATCGATGGGAAAAATCTATGCTGATTATAAGCTTATAGAGCATCAAATTCTCTTCAATTTAATGTTTAATTTCACAAGTTTACGCACATCCCCACGTCTGTTGTAGCAGCTTTAGTGTTGAGTGTGAGATCTTCAGTTATGCTAAAATAGACCGATTGACAAAGGAATTTGGAGAGCATGTTTTGAACACAATTTTTGACTTCGCAGCTATGTTGGGACCTGTTAGAGGGTGAACGTATCAAAAGTCCTCATCCCTACCCCTTGTGCTAAAGGGATGAGGGTGGTTTAAGAGTTGCATTTTCCAATGTTTTGATTACTTGGTCATATCTTGAGAAAAATGCGTTCAACCGACATGACTAACTATTCAGAAATGAAGCTTGATAAATTCTCTACAATATTTGTTTCGTGGTGATTTGTGATATCTCCAACAGTTTTCGAGATATACGCTCTTAAAAGTGTAAAATTTTTAAAATAACAGCTTTCAATCCAATTTTTTGATGTTTCAGGGCCTACAACTCTTCAACAGTGCATCGTAAAAATGAATGCTCACCGTAGATTTGTAGAGCTTTGTTTCCTCTTCAATTTGATGTATCATTTCACTACTCATTGTATTCCTTCTATTGTTATAGCAGATTCAATGTGGGGGGTGAAGTTTTAATTCTGTAACAATTGATCACTTGACAATGAAATTTGAGTCTGGAACATCTGGTACACAATCTTTGACTTTGTAGCTTTTGAAGACTAGTTGGGAGGTGAACATAGCAAAAATACGCATCTCTAGCCTGTCTATTAAAAGTGTGGAACTGCCAAGTTGACACTTGTTGCAGAGTTGAAAATTTCACCCCCCACATTGAATCTGCTATAAAAATAGAAGGAAAACATTGAGTAGTGAAATAATACATCAAATTGAAGGGGAAAACCAATTTTCGAAGCCCCGTTTTGGAAAACCAATTTTCTGACTCCAGCTGTTTGAAACCGGCCCTTAAACATAAAGAGAAATGCAAAACCGTCAACTTGAATCTTAGACCTCACTTCGCTCGGTCAGAATGAGTACTTATTGGTGGGGGGGGGGGATCTGAGCCTCTATTTGGTTGGTCCTCTACCTCGACAATACTAGTAGTTCTGTGAACAGTAGACCTCGCGCGTAGACCTTTCCATCAACGTTGTAGACAGTTGCAGCCAAACCTGATAACAGCGCTCACACTCACATTCCAGGACGACACGTCACGGTACGATAGGACAGAAAGCTCTATATTTATTTAGGATTTTTTCTAGACATTTTAAATTGATAAATTATTTATTAATTTTTGAGAAAACATAACAACAGGTCAATGCAACTTACTGAGCCCGAGGTCTACTGTTCACAGAACTACTAGTTATGTCTGGCCTATACTTGTTTTATACTTGTCGTTGGCAATAAATGGATTTGATTTGAATTTTTTTTCCAAAAATGAAGATGTCAGATCCGCCACATATTTGTGACAGTGATTTTGTTCAACTTCCCTATTTAGTCACACAATTGGATGAACTGTGGTATAAATATACATAGTGAGTCATATGTAGTATGGGAACCCTTCAATAAGTTGGATACTGTTGTAGATATAATACTGTAACTTACAGGAAAAATTATTGATCGAATACTCTACCTTTTGATGTAAAACTGAATTTCAACCCCTCATAAGAGGGTGACTTAGGGGTTGTAACTCGAATATTTCAAATGTAAAAACACCCATTGTGTGGTGATCATTTTGAAGGTCTTTTCAAAGCAAGAAAGATGACAAACCGAATAGTCCCCATCATAACAATCCTCCACCCAACACCGGACCCCAATCGAAGTTCGAGACTGCAATGGTTTCTTAAAACAAGTTTATCTCGACTCCAAATCAATATATCGACCCTACTTTGATTCAGTCCTTTCAAGAATGAATAGATCTACAATGGTTGAGTTCAAAGCCACTGATCGGTGAGTGAACGATGAGATCGGTGAGTGAATGTGGCTCTGAACGAAGTACTGTTTTGTCGTTGAATGATGCATAGACTCACATGCAGCGCTAGATTATTTGGAATTGAAATCGGCCATTAAGGGGACAGCCATATTACAAAAAATATATATTATATAATATCTCGTGCTAAAATACCTCAATGGAATCTTTAATTTCAAGTAAAAGCTAGCATTGGGAAGGCATAGGTATTGTGCGTTTATACCTCTTCAAGGTCTTTGGTCTAACTGATAAGAAAAAAAATACGTCATATCCGGTTCGTTCACTGATCAGTTAATCATACTATTCCACCGATGGAAAAGAACGTAAATAGAGTAGCTGCACATTGTTATCTCAACCCGTATCAGGTTGTTGATGTAAAAGATGTAATAGTATCTTAAGTCACAAGGACGGTAAGGGCCCTTTTGCAGGCGAGAATGATGTTTCTAGTCAAGGCGTTAGCTGAGACTAGAATTTCATTTGAGCACTGCAAAAGACATTCACGTCCAAGTAACTTACACTATTTTTTGTCATAATAATCCAGAAAAGAATAATTGAGAAACAGAAAACATTACCTGCTTGTGCTGACATTACTACATGCATTCTATAAACATAACCTAGTTTACAAGTTTCGAATCAGGAATTTCTTGACTGTAGTTGACAAAATTTCCACCTGGAGCACTAAAAGGCGGTTTTCATACCAGTTTTGCTGTTCCAAATTCGGAACTAGGAAACATACTCGACTGTAAAGAAAACATATGATTTTATTACAGTACAGTATGCTGTAATGAGAATCATATGTTTATTTGTTCTACAATCAGCTGTTTACCGGCTTGATTTCATAGATGTAAAACAGCTGGAATTGAATGACTATGACAAAAATATTATGTTGTAGGCTACATTAACCAGCTGGAATCATGTGTCAGCATCTGTGTGATAGCTCACAAATATCTTCAGCTGATGTTATGAATGAATGGATAGAAAAACTGTAGTAGCCTAGCCTGATATATTGCAATGTATTCTTCAGCTGACTAAATGATAAATCATAACAATTTTTTTCTTATGCACTTCCAATGTTATTTTTATATACGGTACTAAAAAAGGACGAAGCACGAAGAAGTGAGTCAATTTTGTTGTCCAACGAACAACCTGTAAAACTCGAACTTTGCCCTTTTTACAATGAATGAAAGAATGTAAAAAGGTTCAAGTAATACGTGTTCAAAATTTGAACCTGATTGATCAATTCTTTCTAAAGTTGTTGTAGAACATACAAACAGACGGACATGAGTAAATAAGTTTTGGGTATCATTGAATTACACAAAACTGAAACAATTCACAATAAGTTATAAACAACATAGCACTGTATAAATTGAGTGAAAAAATACAGAGTGCTCTACATAGTGGCCGGTATATAGGAAAGAACAAAATACAACTGAAGTGAAGTCCACGATATACAGTAATAGCAGTGGAGAAAGATAGGTGACAACGTTGACGATTCTCTGCCTTGCCACAGTCTTATTTACAGGATAACTGATACCGGTATATTAACTGTACATTCTTGTTCAAAATAATTAATTATTTTTTATTCGTCGAAGAAATATAGTTTACAATAATTAAAAAAAATATTCATAATTGAGATAAAATATTTTGTTAGTTAATTATATATTTCTGCATTGTTGGGAAACGATCTGGCAACGTTGCGGAGCTAGAAAAGGATAGCGGTATATCTATTGTAATATTAACTGTACATTCTTGTCTAAAATAATCAATTATTTTTTATTCGTCAAAGAAATATAGTTTACAATTGATAAATAAAAAATATTCATAATTGAGATAAAATATTTTGTTAGTTAATTATATATTTCTGCATTGTTGGGAAACGATCTGGCAACGTTGCGGAGCTAGAAAAGGATAGCGCTACTTGCTTTGTCGAATGATGAACAAGGATAGCAGCACCAATGTTGATTGAATATTGTCATTATAACGTGGACCTCACAATATTAGAAATCAAAGTAGGCCTTATTTCATCCTATAGAATATTATCGGAGATACGACAAGCTCACAATCATGGGTTGGAGAAAACAATTAGAGAAAATCAATTAACACTCTGACAATTTTATTGAAGCGAAAGAAGACAGGCAATCAGGCCTATTGAAGATCAATCCAAAACTACTGAATTGCCACTTTTCACCATTGCCAACCTTTTGCACTGATTCTCTGCACAATTTGCCACTCTGGACGCGAGAGAAAGGTTGGTAGAAGTGTTGAAGTGGCGACCCAGTAGAAGTCTCAAGAGGAGCCCTTCAAAGTCTGAAGGGTTTTTAGGGTATGTGGTTGGAGGGGACTTCAAAAGTAGGGGTAGGAAGGTAGAGAAAGGGTGAGGTATTGGAAGTTGCTAGACAAAGGGCCAAAAAGCCCTTGTAGATTTTCCTCGACTGTAGATAGCTCTGAACCGAGCTATTGAGCTCTTTGTAACCATTAAATTTTCCACCCTTTGAAACTGAATATTTTGACTGAGAATTTAATATTTTCAATCAACTAATATTCTAGTAGTCCTAAACCCGTCTACATTTACGTCTACTAAATTTAACCGCAGTTAAATGACGTGCGCTTGTCAGATTCGTGCATTGGTTCTAGTGTGATAGGTCTTGCAAAAAAGGTCCTAATTTCACTCACGTTATAATGGATGTATTTGATTAACATTGTAGCTGCTATCCTTGCCTATCGACAAATCAGATAGCACTACCTTTTTCATCTTTTTCTAGCTCCGCAAGGTTGCCAGATCGTTTTTCAACAATGTAGAAATAGGCCTATACTTAGTTAACAAAATACTTTATTCCATATGAAAAATTGTTGTTCAAACGTTAAAAATATATCTTCTTGACGAATGAAATGTAATTTATCATTTATACAGCTGTGCTTTTAGAATAAAGTTTGTTTTTTTGGTCCTGCAAAATTATTTCTTTAATAATAGAATCGGGGACCGAGCTTCGCTCTGGAGTACAAAAGCATAAAAAACTTATTACGAAAGAAGAATATAATAACATTCATAGTTCATACAGAAATTTTCTATCTAATCACAGTAAATTGATATTAATTCCCAGAGGAATGCAAAAATTTCCCTCACAAAGGCCCGGTTGCACAAAAGCTGGTTAAATTTTAATCCTGATTAATTTCACGTTAACCAAATCAGAGAAGACCATTTCAAAAAGATGGATCTACTAGAATTAATCAGGATTGAAAATAATCCGGCTTTTTTGCAACCGGCACTAAGTACATGATTGAATGATGATTACAAAAGTTCAACAGCTGAGTAAAAATTTTGACAGTCCTACACACATGAACTCGCTCACTCACTTCCATCATCAACAGACGACGTAATAATTATTATCAGCTGTTTTTCAAAGGATGAATAATAATTATCCTTTTAATATCCTTCAGCGAGTTTTCCCAGGTATGAGACCTGGTGCAATCGAATTTTTATATTATAAACCTACTATGTTCTGAATTTCGTGAGAATCGTTAGAGCCGTTTTCGAGATCCGGTGAAATACAAACATATACTGTACTTTTTTGGTCCTGCAAAATTATTTCTTTAATAATAGAATCGGGGACCGAGCTTCGCTCTGGAGTACAAAAGCATAAAAAACTTATTACGAAAGAAGAATATAATAACATTCATAGTTCATACAGAAATTTTCTATCTAATCACAGTAAATTGATATTAATTCCCCAGAGGAATGCAAAAATTTCCCTCACAAAGGCCCGGTTGCACAAAAGCCGGTTAAATTTTAATCCTGATTAATTTCACGTTAACCAAATCAGAGAAGACCATTTCAAAAAGATGGATCTACTAGAATTAATCAGGATTGAAAATAATCTGGCTTTTTTGCAACCGGCACTAAGTACATGATTGAATGATGATTACAAAAGTTCAACAGCTGAGTAAAAATTTTGACACAGTCCCACACACATGAACTCGCTCACTCACTTCCATCATCAACAGACGACGTAATAATTATTATCAGCTGTTTTTCAAAGGATGAATAATAATTATCCTTTTAATATCCTTCAGCGAGTTTTCCCAGGTATGAGACCTGGTGCAATCGAATTTTTATATTATAAACCTACTATGTTCTGAATTTCGTGAGAATCGTTAGAGCCGTTTTCGAGATCCGGTGAAATACAAACATATACTGTACAACAAAACATCTCAACATATAAACAGAGATTGCTCGTTTAATAGTATAGGATATCAATATCATCAAATTAAATGTATATGGCTCCCAATTAATCCATCAATACAGAAATCTGTGGTGGTTCTGTGCTACTGGAACATACTAAAAGCACTCTGTGCTAAAGACTTTTTAGATTAGTCGGAATATGCCTTGATTAAGCAGACAATAGTGAACCAGTAAATGTATTCAATGAAAAAAAATAAATAAAACTGAGGGTTTGTATTCATTCAATGGAAAATATTAAATAAAACTGAGGGTTTGTATTCAATGGAAAATATTAAATAAAACTGAGGGTTTGTATTCAATGGAAAGTATTAAATAAAACTGAGGGTTTGTATTCAATGGAAAATATTAAATAAAACTGAGGGTTTGTATTCAATGGAAAATATTAAATAAAACTGAGGGTTTGTATTCAATGGAAAATATTAAATAAAACTGAGGGTTTGTATTCAATGGAAAATATTAAATAAAACTGAGGGTTTGTATTCAATGGAAAGTATTAAATAAAACTGAGGGTTTGTATTCAATGGAAAATATTAAATAAAACTGAGGGTTTGTATTCAATGGAAAATATTAAATAAAACTGAGGGTTTGTATTCAATGGAAAATATTAAATAAAACTGAGGGTTTGTATTCAATGGAAAATATCAAATAAAACTGAGGGTTTGTATTCAATTGGAAATATTAAATAAAACTGAGGGTTTGTATTCAATGGAAATATTAAATAAAACTGAGGGTTTGTATTCAATGGAAAATATCAAATAAAACTGAGGGTTTGTATTCAATGGAAAATATTAAATAAAACTGAGGGTTTGTATTCAATTGGAAATATTAAATAAAACTGAGGGTTTGTATTCAATGGAAAATATTAAATAAAACTGAGTGTCTGTTCATTTATTATTGATAGTTATGATACGACTGATTTATGGACATAGACAAGACAAAGATGTCACTTATTGCCTATTAAAAATTAACTAACTATCCGTTTGGGTATTGAAATAATTATTTCCTACAGTTACGTTGAAAAGTGGCCATTGCTGCACTGATTACAGAACGCAAGAATCAATTTTCCGCTCTAGTGCGGGAAAAATTTTTCTGCACTCCAGATTTGCAACATGGCAACGCAAAATACTTAGTAGGTTATATGGAGCAACAGTGCAGCAAAATCAAAATGAAGTTGGTAACAGTGACTGCTGTGGCTGCTATAGTGAGCAGACGTGCAACGAAGCACAACGCGCTAATTATTATTCATTATATATTATAACCAAGGACAACGAGGACTTTAGGATTTTAGGATTAAGGTTTCTATCAATAATAAAATTACACAGAAAAACATTTGATGGATTTCAGGCAATTTTACCCATAATTACCCACTTTTCATATTCAATGGTAACTGTAGGAAAAACTTAATGTGAAATACGTGCGCAAAGTTCCTCTGCTGCACTCAAGAAACCATTCCGCCCTCGCCTACGGCTCGGGCGTAAACGTTTCTTTCGGTGCAGCAAACTGTCACTTTGCGCACTAGTTGCACAAATAACTATTGTGTGTTCGTTCATTATACTATTTAACTTGAACCGATTTATGGAAGCATTTGAAAAAAATATAGACATTGAAACACGATTCACTTAAAACTATCAGCACTTCTTTCAAAATGACATAGAAGCTCACCATTCAACCAATACTGACTGAAGTGATTATCACTAGACAGTATAATCTACTCAAACAAGTCGAATGAAGATTTGAAAGTCACGTGAGCATATACACGTGTTAGACATGAATACAAACATTAAGAACATAAAAATAGCAATGCAAAAAATCTCACTAGATAATTTGAATTGTTGTCAACAACTGAGATTGTAATTATTGTCTCTAATTTGAAACTTTATGCTGTGATTATTTGTGCTGACAAAGCATATTGACAATCGGAAGAATGCAATGATTTGCAGATTTTGTGAGATAATTATGATTGATAATGATTCATTTTTGGACATAGACAAGACAAAGATGTCACTTATTGCCTATTAAAAATTAACTAACTATCCGTTTGGGTATTCAAATAATTACTCCCACTTAAGTAAGAATGAAGTTCATCTTCATATTACAAAATATTCCTAATATTCAATCATCTGTAATCCTACTTTTCGTGAAAATCTGTGTAAATTCAAGAATATTATCCTTTGTATTTCATGCGCAATGCATTGTTTTCTATAGCGAAGCTACATTTATTTGGAATTGGAGCCCAAAATTTATATTTCCTACAGTTACGTTGAAAAGTGGCCATTGCTGCACTGATTACAGAACGCAAAGAATCACTTTTCCGCTCTAGTGCGGGAAAAATTTTTCTGCACTCCAGATTTGCAACATGGCAACGCAAAATACTTAGTAGGTTATATGGAGCAACAGTGCAGCAAAATCAAAATGAAGTTGGTAACAGTGACTGGGCTGCTATAGTGAGCAGACGTGCAACGAAGCACAACACGCTAATTATTATTCATTATATATTATAACCAAGGACAACGAGGACTTTAGGATTTTAGGATTAAGGTTTCTATCAATAATAAAATTACACAGAAAAACATTTGATGGATTTCAGGCAATTTTACCCATAATTACCCACTTTTCATATTCAATGGTAACTGTAGGAAAAACTTAATGTGAAATACGTGCGCAAAGTTCCTCTGCTGCACTCAAGAAACCATTCCGCCCTCGCCTACGGCTCGGGCGTAAACGTTTCTTTCGGTGCAGCAAACTGTCACTTTGCGCACTAGTTGCACAAATAACTATTGTGTGTTCGTTCATTATACTATTTAACTTGAACCGATTTATGGAAGCATTTGAAAAAAATATAGACATTGAAACACGATTCACTTAAAACTATCAGCACTTCTTTCAAAATGACATAGAAGCTCACCATTCAACCAATACTGACTGAAGTGATTATCACTAGACAGTATAATCTACTCAAACAAGTCGAATGAAGATTTGAAAGTCACGTGAGCATATACACGTGTTAGACATGAATAGAAACATTAAGAACATAAAAATAGCAATGCAAAAAATCTCACTAGATAATTTGAATTGTTGTCAACAACTGAGATTGTAATTATTGTCTCTAATTTGAAACTTTATGCTGTGATTATTTGTGCTGACAAAGCATATTGACAATCGGAAGAATGCAATGATTTGCAGATTTTGTGAGATAATTATGATTGATAATGATTCATTTTTGGAAGTTAGGTTCCAAAGAAGTTGTTCAAAATCAACTGCGAAGTCAAAATACCCATTTAATCTCCTGTCATTGTTCGTTTCTAAAATTAACTCTGTTTTTCGGAAATAATCTATACTTCTTCCGATGATGGTAAGCATGCCAACAATAATGATTATTACACTAGTCAGCAATTTTCTTCTTTTTTCGCCTTATTCATCTGTAGCAAGCCGTATTCGCCAATCATCACTCATGAACATTGTTTTCATATTTCCAAGGTTGTTGATGGTAAGTCGACATGCAGTAATTTTGGAAAATTATACGGTCAGCCTATCACTTCCACGCGATGCGAATTTAATCAAGCTGCGGCCTGACCTGTCTATTTTCGGACAAGTCTGCTGTACTATTAAAGTAATTACTCTTGAGAATAATTATTTGGTGATATTTGCAGCTTCGTGTACCTACTCAGACTCAGAATATACCTTGCTTAATAGAATTTAGCCTACTACTATACTGGAAATAGATGCAATATTCAACTTCAATTTCCATGAATAATGAAGCTGATTATTTTAATAATATATGGAATTAGGTACGGTAGTATTTGCAGGTGATATATGATTGATCCTAGAAACTTTCAATTACAAAATTTAATTTCTCCACGTGTAGTAAAACTATGTACTCACCTATTACCAATTTATCTCAAATAGTTCCTTCTACTATGCATTTACTTTCCCTTTATTACTTTCATTCAATGTCAGCATGTCTGTGTAGATATCCCTACTAATTCATCAACGAATTACTATGCATTATCGTAATCTACAACACATGCCAATAGATTTGATTACGGTTGGGTCATTCACAAATTTACTATTCCACTCTTGAATTATTTAGCCAATTTCTACTAGTTTTGATTTATTTATATTACAAAAAACTGGAATTTCCTTGGTTTTTTCCACATTCAATGGATATTTGTCTTATTGAGGAATTCATGTCACAAGCATTGATATGAGGCTGGAATTTTGTACCAATTAAATCATAGACAAATAAAATAGCCCAATGGCAAATTTATTCATCACCGTACTCAAAATATTATATCCATAAAAAATTTTGGAGAGAAACATTTTTGGGTTGAATTAGAAGACTTGTAAGCCGTTGGGCTTACCCAGAATTATTGTTATATATAGATAAGGGGAAATATTAAATCTCTATACTTATAAAAGGCTAAGCCCCGACAGACTGAAATCACACCACAGCCCAAACTACTGAGCCTAAAAACTTGAAATTTTGCACGATTGCTTATGGTAGCCTGAAAACATCCACTAAGAAAGGATTTTCAGAAAATTGCCCCCCTGAGGGAGCTGGGCCCCCCCCAAAATTTTGAACTTTTTAACCGCTCATTGCACAGCAAAGTCATGAGGAACTTTTTTGTTCAGCTTCGAAAAAAATTAGATCTATGCAGAAAAATTTCGATCAGGAGCAGAGGGGGGTCCAGGAGGGGGCATTTTTCAAAAATTTTGATGTAAAATCACACTACAGCTCAAACTAATTGTCCTACAGACTTGAAACTTTGCACAAATATTCTTCAAATATGCTAGACGCGCACTAAGAACGGATTTTGAGATATTTTGCCTCTAAGGGTTTCAAAGGATGAAAAAGGATCCTATTAAGTAAGGTTATGAACATGGTAAGGTGAGTGCCATATGGAAATGAGATAATTTATTTATTGACATGTGATATTCTAACATATATTGTAAACATTGGAAATAACAAAATAATATGATAGATTTTCAAAAAAGAACATCTGTTCTATTATTGCTTTCCACCTGATTCCACTCAACCTCAATAATATTGTTCTGATAATTGATAAATATGTTGAATAATATTATTATTATTGATATAATAAAAGTATTGTTTTAATAATTAATCATTATCATTAATATAATAATAGTATTGTTTTGGTAATCAATAAATATTTTTATATTCACAAACTGTATAATTCACACTCTGTATAATTTATAATGGTGAATGTGAAACAGCTGCATCAAAGAAATTATCTCAAAAACTTATGTTTAGGAAAACCATAGTTTTGAACTTCGTTTTCCTGATGCAATGTATAAGCCTACACGTGGCATGTATTATTAATTTTTCAGCTAGAACAGTTTTTTGAGACTGCTAAATAAACGTCCACAGTTTTATCAATGCTGTATCGGCAATATGAAAACGCATGCAGTTAATATGTCTTTAAATTAAGGTGTTGATATCTACATGATAATTATTATCTACCATTTTTATTTAATTAAAATTTCAAAATTATTCAAGCCTTGATAGAATGATTGACTTACTGTATAGTCAGTCGAAAATTTTAATATTGAAATGAGGGGTATTTTGGCAAGCTGAACAAATAAGTAAGGTCCTATGCACCTTTTTGATATTATTTCTTCAAATGAAAAATGAGTTTTGTGGGTTGTCAAAATTCCCCCTGAAAGAGAACTATTCATTTCATCCTATCTTTTAGTAAAATAACAATGATTTCTGCAGTGAATAACATCTATCTTGCCGACAAGAATCGAACGCTTTGTGAATTTAGATATGACCTACACTTTAGATTTATTTAATTCTATTGTTTTAATAAATTCGTGGAATTGAAGTCCTTTTTTCAGTTAGTTGATGAAATTGATTATCAATAGAGAAAATGATTATAATTCTATCAATACAGAATTAGTTGAATAAATTGTCGATGTACAGAGTTCTTGGTCAAAAATAAATCAATATTGGTATTTATCCAATCACTATTTTTTCAGAAGTTATATCATTTGAAATAGAAAATATTTATAAGCTCCTATCAATTTATCAATCGTAACAATGAATTCTTCAAAACATGAATTTAATCAAATAAAAAATTGCCCATGCTTCTGTATTCATGTTTACATGTTTTCCACTTATGATGGATAGCCAAAATATTGTGGAGCGAGCTGCACGGCGAATTGTAATCGTGGGCTCTGATTGGCTGAAAAGTTCAGCGTTCGGAGTGAGGTGAGGCGAGCAGTTTTAGAACAGAGGCAAGCGGCACGGCGAATGGTTCGGAGTACGGTACAGCGAATGATTAACAGCTGATTTTTAACATTATGAAACATATGCTCATGTTCGTTGAAAGGCAAGATGTTCGTAGGAATGCACGGTTTGCTGCGCGGTTCGAGGTTCGGTTCGGCATGTGTGAACGCACCTTTTGTTGTTACAGGACATTTATATAGATCACAGGCCAAAGCAACATAATAATCTATCTTCTTCTTCTTCTTCTTTTTCTTCTTCTTCCTCTTCTTCTTCTTCTTCTTCTTCTTCTTCTTTTTCTTCTCCTTCTTACTCCTCTTCTCCTTCTTTCTCTTCTTCTTCTCCTTCTTCTTCTTCTTTCTCTTCTTCTTCTTCTTCTTCTTCTTCTTCTTCTTCTTCTTCTTCTTCTTCTTCTTCTTCTTCTTCTTCTTCTACTTCTTCTTCTTCATCTTCTTCTTTTTTTCTTCTTCTACCTATATCCAAAAGGCTAAGCCCTGACAAACTGAAATCACACCACAGCCCAAACTACTAAGCCTAAAAACTTGAAATTTCACACAATTGTTTATTTTAGCCTCAAAACATCCACTACAAAAGGATTTTCAGAAATCTGTCCCCCCCCTGAGGGAGCTGGGCCCCCCAAAATTTTCACTTTTTAACCGTTTATTGCACACAAAGTAATGAGGAACTTTTTCGTTCAAGTACGAAAAAAATCAGATCTATGCAGAAAAATTCCAATCAGGAGCACAGGGGTGTTCAGTTGTATATGGTGTAATATTCCATTTTTTCTCGATTAAAATCGAATCTTCAATTTGAGATCTATAAAACTTGATAGTAAATATCAGAGTAATTGATATGCGGACAACTTTTTAACTGAGAATTTATCGTAAATAATTGTGTTGCACATTCCATGGTATCACCGAAACTGAGTTAAGAGAATTAACAGATAAATAGATCATTATAAATATAGAGGATATATAAATTCAAAATAACAGTTTCGAAATAAAGTTTTATTGAGAACAAATGTAAAATGTGAATTCTAAACTTGTAATTTATAATTTTTTGGAATTTAATATCGGTGATGTGTTCATAACGTTGACACTGGTTTTGAGGTGGGGCTTAGCTCTGTACTTGTTAGGGCTTCTCTCTAAAAAATGGTGGCTGGCTATGTGTTCTAATTTTGTGCTCTCTGAATATTTTTCTGTTTAAGTAAAATTTTTAATTTTTTAAATTGAGTTTTGAACAGTTTTATGGTGTTCTAATTTTGTATAATTTGTTTTGTGTGTCTACAAGCCTATAGCCATTGTTTTTCAACTATATAAATGGATAAGTATTTAGCTTGTAATGATGCTAGATGTTTAAGTGTGTAAGGTATTGTTTTATGGATTTGTGTTGTATATTGCCAAAATTCTTCTGAAGATTATAAGTTGGTTTGCTCTGAAAACTGGATTTCTCATTCATAAGCAATAGATCCATTCATAGTTTATCAAGAATCTACCATTTTGGAGCCGATAACTTCCTTTAGGTTGATAGGTGTGAAATGCTATCCAACCTATTTAGGAGAAATTGGTAGCATGGCAATGGAGTCTCATACACTCCGATTAGAACAGAGCACAAAGGTTTTCTTTGGTTAGGAGTTTGTTGATAATTCTTTTTTCAAATTCAAATTTTGAGTACTAGCCGTGAGTTTATTAAATATAACTTAATATATATATTTTTTGTTAATATTTTGTGAATAAAAATTACGAGTTGATGAGAGATGCAAGTAATTCCCTATATTTGAATCGAATGTTTATTCATAATACAGTAGTCGGGGTCACTGCAATCAAAATTTTTTTCATTCTGTACGGTAGCTAATGAATTTTATAGTATGTATTGATTGTCCATAATGTATCCAGTGTCCATAATGAAAGTAATTGAACTACTCAAAATTAATGGCTTACTGGTCCCTCATGAATTTATAGTATTCCTGGTGATTGAGCCTGTCTTTTTCAGCGTTGTCTATTAATAATAGAGCTTAATTTACAATTAGCTTACCCAGCGAACTTTGTACCGCCAATGTTACACTTGACTTTATTTGGTGAATCAAATTTATCTGACAATCAACATGTTTATTTACATCTCAATACGGACTTCCTATGTGCTTAGTCATGCAGCATTCATTATTCCGAAAACATATTATTCTTCTCAATCAATTGGTAGTAATATCTATCAGTAAAGTTTTCAATTAAAAAAAAGGTTATATCAGTGTTTCAAAGAAAAATATTCAATGTTTTCATAGCTGTAGATTGTCGATATATGGTCCAGGAAATATGCGATGTACGATGAATCACACAGAATTCCATATTCTTTCCATTTTAGGATGTATATAAGCTAAGCTAAATTCAAAAAATTGTAAATTATTCTTTCATTCTTCAGTAATTAATGAATGCAATATGAATACTATACAATATATATATATATATATATATATATATAATATATATATATATATATATATATATATAATATATATATATATATATACTCTCTTTCATTAGGTGTATAATTTTTTTCAACATTTTCCAGTTTATCAATGATAGGGGAGTGATAATTATTTGTATAGGTCTTCCAAGGAACCATTATCAACAGCTGGTACCAATCAACTAAACTTCAACTCCAATCTACCGTTTTAATACCAGTACACAATAATTTATCACAGGGTGATATGTTTATTACAGCTGGTAACTTTAGATGCTAAATCATATTATCACAATATGATTTAGAATCATGATCATCTTTTCGTTCTTCAGTAGCCGCTCGGCCGAAAATTTCGAAAACATATGTCTGTAAAATGGATTAATAAATTATTATTAGCTCCCCTATTAAAATTTCTGTTCAGAGACCATCCCCAATATTCACACAACATATTCCCAAAGTTTCATGCCGTTATGTCAAGTAGTTTTCAAGTCTACAGGGAACAAACTAACATACAAACAAACACACAAACAGACATTCATGTTTTTATAAATATATTTCCATTCGGCTCAAACAAAAGCCTCTCTAAATGAAGGTAGAATGATAAGGATTCAGTTCTGTTGTTTTAACATTTTTTCAAATCACTTTCAAAAAGTTCATGTAGTACCTACTATTGTGTTTGAGACACTGCTGGCGCTATCATAGTTTCACCACTATTCTGTTCCACAGTCCTATCTCTTGCAGTCGTTAACTATATCTATAATAATTATATAAAGTAAAGAGCTGGCTTATGCACGTACGGGATAGGAAAATTATGTTTGACGCATCATCACGTCTGAACTACTGGACTAATTAACTAGAAATTTTGCTTATAGATTCTTAATTAACCGAGGATGGTTATAGGCTTATTCTCAATTCTTCAAAATTTCATTACGTCAAGTTTTCATTTTGTTAAGTTTTGAAATAGACCCTTGCGAAGCACGGGTGATTGCTAGTTTATTTATACAAGGGGAAATAATAAACATTCATAGTAGGTACCCTAAACAACTTCTCCTCTTTATAATTTTGATAAACTCATTCAAATGGAAATTAGTTGTTGTCGAAATTCCTTTATGCACACAAATTGTTAATAGAAAAAAATGCCAATTTTGAATTTTGAAGGTTCTATTTATTTATTCAATTATTTATTTATTCATCTATTCGATGCAAATATAGAAAGGCTCACATGCAAATTCCAGTTCGAGCCTTATAATGAGCCTATGGCGGATTTTACACCGAAGCTGGGCCGGGCCGAGCCGAGCCGGGCGGATCGGCCGAGTGTAATCTGCGTGCGTCCGCACTGAAGCCGATTGCCGATTCTCTCAGCAATACAAAAATACAAAATACTGCGCAACTCACTACTTGGGAAGATCGAAATAAACTGAAAGAAGGCAGAATCCGCTTGGCCGAAAATGCTCGAGTTGGGCGTCAAGCGGACTGCACAAATCCGCTCGGCTTGGCCCGGCGTTGATTTGAATGCTCCTGACTAAGTCCTGCATAGTTAGCACGCACACGGATTCCGCTCGGCTCGGTTCGGCTCGGCCCGTCCTAGCTTTGGTGTGAAACCCCACTGATAGCATAATAGTACAATAAAAAATGAAAACAAAAGAAAAATAATATCTCACTTAATTAAAAAATATTTACAAAGTTTTAATAGAATGTAGAGGAAAACAAAGTTGTTCGTCGTCTTCTTTATGATGGAGCAACACATTGTCTTATGATGTTATCTACTCTATCTTCTATCAAGAAAACTAATTGTTTAATGAAGTTGAATCAAATGAGTGCAGCCGAGGATTTGTTGCTTTTGATTTATCCATGAAACTATAGTTGTATGATTGAAATGGGTGAATTAAGTACATTTTTCTATAAATGCAAATACAAATACATTTTCACAATAATTATGGAAGAAAGGTTCCACAGTACCTTATCAATATGTGTGTTCTATCGATACTGTATCAATTCGTGTTATTTAATCCAAATCAGATCATATCAAGCTTTTTTGTTTACATACCAGTAAGCAAAATAGAACAAAATACAGTTTTAAAATTTTAGAACAATTTTCCCCTTTCCTCTTTATTTCATTCCTTTCTAATAAATTTTCGTTATTTTCTTTTTTATCAATTCTCTATCAAAATCCGATGTATATTTCTTATTTTCTTTTTACACTTTGTATTTGTTCTCTTTCATCTTATACTTGAAATCTTTAAAGTGTCATATTTATTTTGTCTAAGTTTATTTATCTTTTGTAACTAGTTTTTTTTTGTAACTGGGCACCTGCCGAAAAACCTTCGGGTTTGGCAGGACCCTCAATTGTTTTGAATTGCACATAAACAAATTTTGATTTGATTTTTTCTGCTACACTACCTACATTAACAAATCATTCTAACATATATAATTTATTGTGAAGATTTTGAAGTTAAAGTATGGAACAGAATATTATTCTTCTTAAAAATAAACATAGAGCTCTAGGTTTTCTCGAGTCTAGAATTGTCCAGTACACTACCTAGTGCACCAAGTGAGTTTTTCAGTTTAAGTGCATGCATGTTGGTTAAAACTTGACTCCCTTCCGGTGTTGCAGTTGCAGTAGTTAAGCTAGTTAATAGTTAATGCATGGATGCACACACACACTCACACATCATGCAAGTTCCTGCTGATTTGTGTTGGATTGCTGCATTGCTCAATAACTTGACTTCGATATCGATTACATAACCATTGTTCGACTGTGTTTACTTTGTTGGTACATGCATAGTATACGGTAGGTTTCTACTTTATTTGAAACAAGTCATGATAAATGTACACTATAGTGAGGTCCACGTTACAATGGCAGTGGAGAAAGATGGGAGAAAAACGTTGCCGATCCTCTGTCTTGTCAATAATACCTTCTATAGACGGTAGCTGATACAGGTTTATTCATAAACGGTTCATTCTCGTTTAAAATAATCAATTATATTTTATTAAGCGAAAAATTGTATTATTCAATATTTTCATAATTGAGATAGAATATTTTGTTAATTAATTATTAATTCTACATTGTTAAAAGACAATCTGGCAACAGAGCAAAGCGAGAAAGAGATAGGACTATGCGCTTTGTTGAATGATAGATAAGGATAGATAGCTAGTTACCATTGCTAATCAAAAACTACCATTACAACGTGGACCTCACTATAGGTGCTCTATGTGATCAACGATTGATTTGAATTTTCATCATCCCACTAACTTCTCTAGACATTGATTTTTGATTCCATTATTCATTTACTCAAAATTATATTTTCCTACAGATACCCTGAAAAGTGACCATTTGTGCACTGATTGCAGGCTGCAGAGAATCACTTTTCCGCACTAGTGCGCAAAGTGAGTACTTTGCGTACTCCAGATTTGCAGCATGACAACGCAAAATAGTTAGTAGGTTATATGGAGCACCAGTGCAGCAAAATCAAAATGAAGTTGGTAACAGTGACTGGTGTGGCTGCTATAATAGTGAGCAGAGGTGCAACCAAGCACAACGCGCTAATTATTAAGTAAATATTATAATGGAGGACAACGACAGCACAGTGCCACCACAGCACACACCACACAGCTGCCCCCCGCCATTCAAACACTACTACATTATTCAGGCAATTTTACCCATAATTACCCACTTTTCATATTCAATGGTAACTGTAGGAAAAATTTAATGTGAAATACGTGCGCAAAGTTCGTTTGCTGCACTCAAGAAACCATTCCGCCCACGTTTCTTTCGATGCAGCAAACTGTCACTTTGCGCACTAGTTGCACAAATAACTATTTTTGAGATGTTGATATAAATAAAAGAAATTAAAATAATGTTCAATAATTAAAGTGCTTGATTTTGCTTACTTTGTAATCAGTGCTTGATTTTACAGTTTACTTACTGTATTTTCTTTCTTTAGGGCTACTCTTGAATATACATGAAAATTAGATATCTAAGTACGGTACCCTTTTAAAAATTGTTCAATCACGACATGTTTCGGCTATATAATGATATTAAGGCTATATAATTTAGTGTTATCAAGTGATTGGAAAAGAATTAACACTAAATAAATATACTTGAAAAAGCTTTCCAAATAAGACGCTTGCAGTAGTTAATAAATACTTGATAAAAGCTTCTAAATAAGAAGCTTGCAGTAGTATTTATTTAGTATAATTTTATTTATTTTCCTATCACTTGATGTTGGCATTATATGGCCGGAACATGTCGTGATTGAACAATTTTAAAAGTGTACCGTACTTAGATGTCTAATTTTTATTTATAAGTTTACTCACTTTATTTGAAACAAGTCTTGATAAATTATTGTAGAGTATGAAGCCAACACAAGTTATAGCCTAGATTCATTTGTCCTAACATCATCTAGTCCAGATAATTAAGTACTGAAAATTCTGTGAAGTGAACAACTACAAGACCTAACCTATTTCGGACTATTGTAATTGTAACCTTATTTGAATTTGGGAGAGGAATAGCACAAGATTACCTCATTTTTTCCCTCCCTATCATATTTATTATGTACTTATTGTATGAATCAATGAAGAATAAAGATAGTGTAATAATGTAAGGAAATGAATCAAATCGAATTAAAATTTTATAACTGATGAGATTTAAACTGTTTTCTCCAAATCTTGTGAGAACAATAAATTAATAAAAGTAAAGAAAAGTATAAAATATTGGACACTTCACAAACTAGAGTTTACATTGTTGCTTCTCAAACCATAGTTCGCATACCTGGGTATTCAGTTTTTCCATATACAGATACTATGATTATTTAAATAAAATGAAAATATCATCCAGTACCCTTTCATACTTCATTAGTGTAAACATACCCTGGGTATTAATAAAATATACATAGCCTGGGTACATAAATATAAATAAAAATAAAAATCTCAGTACCCTTTTTGAATTATTTTATTACAACATGTTTTAACATTGATGCCATTATAAAGTGATATCACTTGAAAATGGCATCAATGTTGGAACATGTTGTGATAAAATAATTCAAAAACGGTAATGAGATTTTTATTTTTTATATTTATATTACAAGTAGCCCTATACAAAAAGAGATAAATAGGAAACATAGCCTAGGTATATCATACTTCCAAAGAGATCGTTTGTTTTTGAAAGATTCTGTAGGAGTCAGAAAATCAAAAGCGGTGTGTTGTTTTGAGCAGGAGTGCGTGGGGACTATGACTATCATTAAATTACATCGCTTCACCGGTTGAAACTTGAAAGGTCGATTTCATTGAGAGAACAGAAAATAAAAGGGAGAAAGAAATTTATCCTCGAGAGAATGAGGGAAAATTTTTCCTTATATGCATTTTTGCAGAGTGGGCAGATTTCATCACTAATGGTTGTGTCCTACACAGATTCTAAGGAACAACATTCCACTTTCAATCAATGATTTATCAATATTAATATATCAATAAATGATTAGATTCCAATAATTATGTATTGTATCATATGTATAATTATTTATTAGAGAATGATATTGTATGTATCAATGTATTTGTTATTGTATCCACGTATAAATAAATAAATAAATAAATTTATATGGGAATACCACATATTATTCTGAAGGCCATATTACAGTAGCATGGTTGTTAATAAATTATCAGGCTCCAAGCTACCTCACTCAAGATAAAAGTAAAAAAAAATAGTTGTATTTCTGTTAAAAATAAGAAGCTGCTGAGCCATCAAAAGAAAAAATGTCCACTAAGTTGAATAAATGGAAAATGTTGGTTAAAAAATGATTCCATAGTATCCTTTTGTTTTTAAAAACATTTTTTATATAACACACTATAAACAATTACTAGTTTTGGTATTTTCAAGTCTTTCATATAATAAACTTGAGTTTATTTCAATGTGTTTTATAAAAAATAGTTTTTAAAAACAAAAAGAGTACTATGAAATTATTTTTTAACTAACAAATCAGGTAGCCCCAATGAAATACGTTGTTAGAAAAAATGAAAATGTTTCGACTTTGCTAATTCCAGACTCAAGGAATTCTACAGATGACAGTGATTGTAATTAATAAATTATTTATCATAACTAAATTAGACGTACTTCTTAGCAAATGTAGTTCTTAGGAAACAACATTCTTGTCAATCATTGTTTTGTTTTGTCAATTAACTCCTCTGGTTGCAAATCAGTGGCAATCAGAGAAATTTTTATTTATTATTATTAGTCATGACTATTGGGTAGGTGCTCTAATATTTATGTTCATATCAATATCAACATGTAACTTGAAGTTTTGAGCTTACTATCTAATGAAGGTATTGAATTAGAATTAAGGTGAAATAAAATATATATTGTCAGTTCCACATAGTTTATTTGAGCCAAACTTAAGTTTCCACTAAGGGACTAAGGCATCATTCTCAGTGGTCTTTTTGGTAAGATGCCTTATAGTTCATTGAAACTTAAGTTTGGCTCAAATAAATTATGTGGAACTGATAATATAGTTCTTATTTCACCTTAATATGTAGAAATTTCACACTATCTCTGTTCATATTGTAAATTTTATTGAAGTTCTACTTATTAAACAACACTATTCTCATGTTCCTTAAGCATGAAAGGATAATCAGTTAGGTGTAAGATGAAAATTTCAAAATAAAAGACGATGGGAAATATCACGCATAATAAAAAATATTGAAACCCTACCTTATAGAAATAGACACGGCCAGACATCTGTGTAAGGCTGGTCACACACCGATTAGTCAAGACAAGACTAGTCACTTTTAGTCACAATACTTCACATTGTTCCTTATGACGCAACTCACACTGATTAGTCATTGCAATTAGACATGACTCCATAAGCAAGTATGTAGAGTATTGTGACTAAACGTGACTAGTCTTGTCTTGACTAATCGGTGTGTGACCAGCCTAACTCAGTACTTCTGGCGTTAGATTTTTTTGTGAGATATTCAATTGAGAGTTAAATTAATTGTTTTGTGTTTTGAAATATTTTAATTTCAATTGGACATTTTTGATTTTGTTCTTTTTATTTATTATTTTTAGCAGATACACAACACATATAAAGCTCATGAGTCTCAAATGCCTACATATACACTGTACCATTTCCAATCTCTTGAGATTTTGTGCAGTTTTTGGCCAAGAGAACATGAGTTTGTGTGACCGCCATTAATTATTTGCTAGACCATTCAGAGTTAACCAATGTGCACAATTTGGAGGCGAACTAGCGCTACACATATTTGAATTATAAAAACTTACTGGAACAATTTTGAGTTTTTAAGGCTGTGCAAAGGCTAAAAATAAACTTTCTACTCGTGATATTTTTTCAAGTTTTTCGATTTGTATATCATCAAGCTATCAAAATGAAAAAGTTTTCTCAGGAAACCATACTTTTTCTGATCATTACTTTTTGAGATATGAGCGCCTACAGTTTGAATTTTTGGGACAGAACATTTCAAATTCGGAACGATATAAATCCATGAGATTTAGAGGATGGTCTTCATGGTATTGTTGATCTAGTAAAACAAAAATTTTCCTAAAATATCAATTTTTGGAGAATTTATTCAATTTACTAAAAATAACAAAAAATAACTCAACTAAGAGTTATTTTTGGTAATTTTTAGTAAATTGAATAACTATCTTTAGAATTTATCCTCTAAGTCTCATGGATTTATCTCTTACCGAATTTGAAATGTTCTGTCCCAAAAATTTAAACTGTAGGCGCTCATATCTCAAAAAGTAATGATCAGAAAAAAATGTTTTCCTGAGAAAAATATCTGAAAAATATCACAAGTAAAATAGTTATTTGTGCAACTAGTGCGCAAAGTGACAGTTTGCTGCACCGAAAGAAACGTTTACGCCCGAGCCGTAGGCGAGGGCGGAATGGTTTCTTGAGTGCAGCAGACGAACTTTGCGCACGTATTTCACATTAAGTTTTTCCTACAGTTACCATTGAATATGAAAAGTGGGTAATTATGGGTAAAATTGCCTGAAATGCATCAAATGTTTTTCTGTGTAATTTTATTATTGATAAAAACCTTAATCCTAAAATCCTAAAGTCCTCGTTGTCCTTGGTTATAATATATAATGAATAATAATTAGCGCGTTGTGCTTGGTTGCACCTCTGCTCACTATAGCAGCCACAGCAGTCACTGTTACCAACTTCATTTTGATTTTGCTGCACTGTTGCTCCATATAACCTACTAAGTATTTTGCGTTGCCATGTTGCAAATCTGGAGTGCAGAAAAATTTTTCCCGCACTAGAGCGGAAAAGTGATTCTTTGCGTTCTGTAATCAGTGCAGCAATGGCCACTTTTCAACGTAACTGTAGGAAAATGTTATTTTTAGCCTTTGCACAGCCTTAAAGAAGGTTGAAACTCAATATTTCAATTTTCACACGATTTTTTTTTTAAATCATCTTCACCATTACAAATGTCCAAAATTGCTTCAAATTGTATTTTCTTTAAAATATTCTGATATAAGTAGGTTCAGGCCCGGCCCCAGGGGTGGGCGGACCGGGCGGCCGCACAGGGCGGCAGGTTTTGGGGGCGGCAAATTTAAAGGAACGGAAAATTTTAAAATACAAATAAATAATAAATTCATAATTTCAAATGTGAATGGTAAAATTATATAAGAAGTTTTTCAACCTCGAGCTAATGAAGACTTTTCTAAGATCAACAATGTCCCAGGAACGTCTGAGTGGTATAGCGAACATAAAATAGTTCAGTCCCCAGATCTTGAAGAATTGGTGAAGGAATTGCAAAGGTCAGACGAGTTCTACTTAATTAAACAGGTGTGTTAAACAAACTTGTAGAAATTGTAGTTCTAATTACTTAGCAAGTTAAGTAGGCCTAATACTATGTTGCAGTCTACGTCTTAAGGCTGTGAAAAGGCTAAAAATAAACTTTCTTGTACTGATGATATTTTTCAAAGTTTTCCGATTTGTACCGGTATATATCAAAATGAGAAAGTTTTCTTAGGAAAACATTCTCTTCCAATCATTACTTTTTGAGATATGAACGCCTAAAGTTTAAATTTTTGGGACAGGACATTTCAAATTCGGTAAGAGATAAATTCTTCATGGTATTGTTGATTGAATAAAACAAGAAAATTTTGAAACATTTTCTGAAAATATCAATTTTTGAAAAAGTTATTCAATTTACAAAAAAAAACTCAACACTATTTTTGGTCATTTTTAGTAAATTGAAAAACTTTCTCAAAAATTGATATTTTCAGAAAATTTTTGTTTTATTAAATCAAAAATACCATGAAGAATTTATCCTTTGAATTTTATGGATTCATCTCGTACCGAATTTGAAATGTTCTGTCCCAAAATTTTAAACTTTAGGCGCTCATGTCTCAGAAAGTAATGATTGAAAAAAGAAAACTTTTTCATTTTGATAGCTTGATCCTTAAGCGATCCTTGATCGTGTCCTCGCGCGCCTCTCCACTAGGAAATACTGAAATGAAGTGCAACTAACGGTTGCTTCTCATAGAACATGATCTCATGAGCTTATATCATTGTGCGAAATATCACTGTGAGGACAATATAGATGGTGATGATGGTTGAAGCTAAAAATGCCCAGAGGGATTTTGAATTTTACATCTAGATTGTAATCGGGATATATTGTTGATCAAATACTAAATATGATCAAAATTGATTTTTTCCCTTAAAATATCACTCATATTTGAAAAATCATAGCTCAGTACTCATTGGAGATAGAGAGTTCCGAATGATCTCATTTCATTCAGAATTTTATGATCTTAAAAAAGGCAAGAGCAAATTCTTCTGTCCGATCACTGATTTTGCCGGAAATAGCTGAAAACTGGAAAATGAACCTAAAATACGAACTTTTTGGGCCACTCTGTTTTAGCACAAGGGAATTTTACATGAAGAATTTGGTTCTGAACCTCTCTCATGTATCCAAATAAAATATTAAAAAATCAGAACTACGATATAAATTGCAAGCAAACCCCCATTTTTATGTCTATAATGACTGGACTTTACTGTTCCCCAATATTTATAATTGTCAAATATTTGTTTAAATGTCAATAACTAGTGTTAAACATTATTTTTTAGAGTTTACTGAGACTCTGTGGTGTCGCATCACAGCGGAGACACAATAGTAACGCTGGTTACACACTGGGCGGTTTCTGCCGCGGCGGTGAAACTGCCGTCGCAGTCTCGAAAACAAGTCAAGCTTACACATTCAGCGGAAAAAATACCGCCAAACATCGAGCGGCAAAATATGATCAGTATGATCGTATGATCAGCCAAAATAATTGTTGTAGTTCTTCATCGCAAATGTGTTGTGACTTCACTGTTTCATGAGTGTTCAGTTAATTGTATTTTGCCCATTTTCCAAAAGTATATATTATTAAGTGTTTAACTTAAAATGGAAAGCCAACAACTTTTACCACTTTTGTTGTGCCGTCGAAGGAAAAGAAGACAGCAGAGAAATCGCCTTGCTTGGATTCATTGAAATGAACGTTTTTATTAAATCGACAGCGATATACAACATATTACAGTTTTTTTCTTGTCATCCAGAGTTTCAAAATCCCCCCGAATCCCCATACACACTTCCTTCCACGCATTCCTTGTTGCATCTCGATCCTTAAATATGTCGAGGGTTTTGTCCCACAAAACTGGCCTCTGTTCTACAAATGATATTAACAACTCATTGTCTATTAACTTACTCATTTTCTCACACTCGTCAACCACAAACACTTAAAAGAATAAATAAATGTTATAAACAACTTACAAACTCTACAACAAGACACAAATTAAAAGGCTGATTTTCAAAGACCTCTGACTTGGAGCAACTGGGAAAGACGACTGATCAGCGGCGACGGTAGACAACCGCCAAATGTGTTAACGCCCATTTGGTCACGTACGCCACTGCGTAGACAAGAGCGGCAAAAACACCGCCAGCCGCAGTGGCAGTGGACGACTGCACAGCTGCCGCCAACGGCAATATAGCCGCGCGGAGTTTTTGCCGCCCAGTGTGTAAGCTTCCATTCAAGTTCATAGACTACTGCTCGAACGGCGGCGACGGCGAAATTACCGCCCCGGCAGAAACCGCCCAATGTGTAACCGGCGTTGGGCGATCGCTCAAGGAGGGGTGGAACCCGGGATTAACAATTAAAGACGGGATACTTGCGGGGGGCGGCAGTTGCCGATCTCGCCCAGGGCGGCAAAGTCCCTAGGGCCGTGCCTGAGTAGGTTTGAGCTGAAGTTTTATGCTTCATTAATTTCCAATTTTCTACCACATTCTGTTTCTTTCACTTGTCATCTCCTCCTCTCACTTTTCTATTTTCATTTTCCTATTCATCCTTATTCCTTTACTTCTTCTTCTTATCCTTCTTTTTTTCTTCTTCTTCTTCTTCTCCACACTCTTCTCGTGTATCATCCCACACTCATCTACGCTTCAAATTTGATTCGATTCATTAACAACCACATACTCTACAAAAAAATGCAACCACCTGTTTTAAATCACACATCTTCTTATTGACGTTCGCCCAGCTTCTGCAAAGAGTCTGCATCTTTTGCGCTCTGGCCCACACTCACCAGCCACCCAGCAAAGTGCCAGTTAAGTTGTAGAAAAACAATAAAATCAAGCCCCTAAGAGGGCGTGGCTAAGCAGCCTTGTCAAGGACTTAGAAGGACTGAGTGACTCCTACGGTATCTACGCATTTATTTAATGCATTTCAACCTTGAATTGCGAGCTATCTGGCGCACAATGAACTCTGAACAGATGTTTAGGTTTTACGCCTAATCTCCGATCAGACATTGACGGTCGAATCAAATGCCGATCAAGAAAATCATGATTATTAATTACTGTATACTCACATTATTATTCAATTAGAAATGAATAATATAGTAATGGATAATAATTTATATCAATGAGATGAATGACAGTCACCTGACCGTGCATAGAAATATTTACAATAATTTCTTCACACTTTTTCCTATGAATTTCACACGAAATGCAATAAAATATTTAAGTAAATAATCAAAATATTTTACTTACTGACTGTAGTACTTTCGACCGTCTTGCGATCATTTTGAACAGTCAGTAAGTAAACTATTTATTGTATTATTGTAGACCAAATTGCTCCAAAACCAGAACTAGATTCCTGTATTCATTTGTATTATTCGAAACATTAATATTGAAATCACCAGCTAAAATAATTCTCCTTCCAGTCTTACAGTTATTCGCTCAGTCAACATTTAGATTATTTACTTAAATATTTGACTGCATGTCGTGTGAAATACATAGAAAAAAGTGTGTTAATACATCGCAGCTCGGAATGGATCAAGAAACCATCACCAATTATTTCTTCAAGATGACATAACATTTTGTATACCTCTGCCTCTGGGAAATTGAAGGAATGCAGTATATCAGTACCTTAGAAGAAAGATAGCATAAGAAGATATTCCATGGTATAGGGCGTTTATCTTACAAATTTCCCTGTTAACTCAAGCCGATAGTCTTAGTAGTTGTTTTCCATGAAGCTATGTGCTGCTGGTATAGTCTCTCACATAGTTCCGTTTTTACAGTCTCACCCTAACAAAACACTAATAATAGACAGTAGTCGACAGTAATTGGCTAGAGTTAACACTGAACAGTGAAATTTGGAACATGGATGACCTATAGTATGGGGTGTCTTCTTATGCTATATTTTCTCTATGTCAATACTTAGGCTAGGCGCACACCAGTTAGTCAAAACAAGACAAGACATGATCAGACACATTTAGTCACAATTCTTCACATTGTTGCTTATGAAGAAACAAACACCGAATAGTCATTGCAATTAGACATGTCTTCATAAGCAACTATGTGAAGTATTGTGACTAAACGTGTCTGATCATGTCTTGTCTTGTCTTGACTAACTGGTGTGCGCCCAGCCTTAGTCCATCGATGTCTTTCTATCCACTACAAATTACAAATTACTTCTGAAGTGACTGAAATTATTCTGCAATGATGCTCCTTGACTAGACCTTAAGATTGAAGAGCTGTTAGATTTGAAGAACTTTCAAATATTTGTGAGGCTTGAGTATTCATCAGACTTGGATTTGATCGAAATTCGAACGTACATAGACTCCTCTACTGGTGTTTAATCAACTTGAATACAGGAGTTTCTAACAATATTTTATTCACTAGTAATTGAATGTTGAATTATGCGTCAAATTCCCTTGTATGGAAATCGCTAAGTATTTACTTTGGATGCCGTACTAGATCCTTATTTCTACGATTATTCCAAAAAAATTTCATTCTAGCCGATATAGCCTCTCTTCTTTCTTGGGAAAAGACTACATTTCTCCTCTTAATTTCCACGGAGCGTATTTCCCACTTTGCAACACGCCTTCTAAATTGGTTTCTGTCAAATATTATGTCATCATCAATTCCTGCATCAGATAAGTCCTTCTGTACATTTTTAATCCAATTTCCCCCCGTCTTTTTGCTCTTCACAAAAAGTAGGATTCTCTAATATTTTTATTATATCCAACTATAGGACTTCTTACGTAACTACTTATTATAGCTGTTCCTATTACAAACTAAACCATGAAAATAACTGATGAAGTTTTTTCTCATTGAATATATCAATTAATAAAAATCTCCATCACCCCATATTATAGAAAATTCAATTGCTCCAGAGCTGGAACACCTTTTAATGTATGGCAACTTGTCCCATATATATGTTGTAATTAGAAATATAAGCTCAAATTGGATTCAGCAAAGAAATATACTAATAAAATAAAATAATCAAACTGAGATCACTGAGAACAAATATGGAAAACAGTTCTTTTCAAATCATTTTTTAAAATAAATTGAACTTGTCCCAGAGATATGTTGTGATTTTAATAAAGCTAAAGTTTATAGGACTCAAAACTTCGACTGAGTCGAAACCATGAAACCATGGTCCTGTACTAAATAAAACTGTAGATTTTGACAATATATGTGTGTTTTCATTTCATTATTGGATTCAGTTAGTAAAAAAAGATACGGTATAAAATAATCGAACTGTGATTATTGAAAAGAATAACAAACGAGAAACAGTTCATTTCAATTTATTCACTTTACAAATACATAATTAATTCGAATGCATTCAAACATTATTCATAATGATTCAAGTTGAATACACTTCAAGCTGCATTTTAAAGAGCTTCATTAGAACTAGTTACCATAATCTAGTTTTCAGATTTACACGTTACATTGTAGTTTTGTTTCAGTAACTACATTTACACAACTATCGAGAACATTAATAAAATACATTTTGCATTAGTAACACAATATACAGGATAGATACAAAATTTACACGTCAATTTTTACACAAAATAATACTAATTTACGAACAGGTAACTAGTGTAAGAAACGTTTTGGGAAATTTAATTTTGTAGTAAAATTATAAATAAACAGATCTTAATTTGATACTATAAGAGCAAGGTGAATATTATTCAGATCAGATTAGAATGAGAATTGTAATAGAATATGAATTAATAATAAGAGAAATGTATGGAATTTTTCATTGGAAAACAGTTGATTTGCAACGGAATAAAGCTACTAACATCCAATACTCAACTTACAAATTTATCAACTTATTAAAAAAACCAATCAAATCTATTAATCGATTTAATCTATCACTCGATCAGAATATTACAAATTCGATCAAATTTATTAAAGCTAGTACATCTCCAACCAATTCCAAACTCTTCAATTATCTTCTAATGCTTGACAGTAATAGAAATACATTTCTAATAATAATGAGTGAAATTACACTTAAATCTACGAAGGAAACAGCAATGAAATGTATACTTATCTCGAAGAATAAAAAATATTCATACCTCAAACTATACAAATGAAATTCTGAAAAATAGTATTGCTTCAGTAGAAACCTCAGTCTTAGCCATAGTACACTTCTCATAGATGGCTTTCTTGTACTCTTGAGATTCAATTTCGCTATAGATAATTCGAATTAATTCAATTTCAAAAAGCTGTTGCCTGCAAATCTGCAATTATTAATAGAAGATAAATTAAATAGAAATCTCTAATCTAATAGAAGATGATTTAAATATGTTTTCAATCAAATTTGGTTTTATTTACTGTACCAAAGGATTAAGGAAAATGATTGAAAGTTTACGTGGGATGGAAGTTTGAGTTACATCTCAATGAAGAGGAAGATCCAGGTATTACTCCTGAAAGCCAGTTCCTTATTGGTCGATCAAGTTCGATCACTGATCATACATTGATTAACGTACATCAATCAAGAATGATCTTCAATCACATCTTGATTGGACCGCAATTATTAAAATCAACTACATTTATTATATATACTATTTGTACTTTTATATCATGAGAAACCTCAATTCATTTTCACAAAAAGTCAGTGATTGATTCAATAATATCAAATGTAACCTTTATTTTCACCTTTTCAACTTCTCAACACAAGTGGTACTTATTGTAATAAGTCTACTGTATTTATTTTTATCTCAAATACGGTTGACTAAATTTTTAATTATTTATGAACGATAAGTATAAAATCAATATTAGTCCTGCTTTAAAATTCAACTAATTTCAATTAAGATTCTTCCAGTTTCTCCCATTAGAGTCTTCGATTAATTTACATTGGTCAATTGCTGAGATTTTCTGAGATTCTTCTTACAAAAATATGTTTCACATAATCATCTTCTCCTCTCTTGTTACTCTCACTTTTTAAATTATTATTATTCATAATTCATTCTCCAAAACTTATTTGTTGTACTAAATTTATTATTCTTTGAAAAGTACCGTATTTGCAATACATCTCAACTGATTTCTAGATGAATAAGAATAAAATCTGATATTCAAGAAATATAATTTTGTTTATAATGCATCTTCAAGATAACTAGCCTACTGTAGCTGAGTCCAACATCATAAAAATTTGATTCAATGTTCAACATTTTCATAACTTAATAATAGAGTAGAAAACAGATATATCTCATAATTTCATTCGATATCAAGTTATTTCTAAACTATCTAGGTAGATTTATTGTAGAGAAAATACTATCCTATTCCACCACAGATACATGAAGGCTCATTGGTTGATATACTGGTCTATAAATAATTCTACAGTTCCACCACATTATATGTAACTTAGTTATGGTTTGATTATCTGATATTATTATGTGATGTTTCAGGGATTATTGGTACTGTTTTGGAGTTGAGTTTCTTCCAGTTAGTTGTTGGAAGAGGAATTCTTTGGTCATACTTGGAGGCAAGCAGTTTTGGGGGTGAGAACGCAGGCCTTCATGAGCTGATGATGGGGAAGATCTCTTTCCTTATCGTCAGATCCCTCCACAGGTACAGACTCCACATATCCACTCTCGTCACTGTCTTCCTCCGAAAGTGAATCCAAATCATAGTGTGGTTTGGGGTTCCGAAGACCCAGATCTGCCTTGGAAGACGTGTCTGATCCACTGGATATACTCTGGAGACTGGGGGTTGAGTCTTCCTCGAGTTCTAGATAGGATTTGTCGGGGAAACTCACCACGCACTCCTGGAAGGGAGTCTCGAACATTTTCCTGCGGTTCTGTACTAGAGCGCTGCGGTATGGTTGTTTGACTTGATTGTTTTGTACTAGATGACCTAGAGAGGCCACATCTTCAATGTTCCCAACAGATGCTGAACGTTGTTGGAGGCGCTCAAACATTTTCTTCCTATCACGTACAAGACTATTAGTATTATAACTATTTGGTAAAGCTTCATCATCCACCTTTTCACTGTCCACATTCACAACACTACTCCTACTGCCATAGTCATCACTGTATCCAGGTACTTGCAGACAATTATTGTCATCATCGTCATCATCATCTTCTTCTTCGCCGACACTGTCCAGTCGTTCAGTGGTGGCTTCCCTGTAGCCGGTTGGTAGGATGTCATCATCTTCTTCCTCCTTGATGTCACGATAACTTCCACTTCCCACCAGATGTAGGGAGAGGTCGTCAAGAGCACACTCTTCCTCACTCGTGCTGCTGCCAACTCTCGAAGCAACGTCATCAGTCTCAGTGTCAGTGGTCATGTCGTCATCCTCGTCGAAATTCAGATCACCAGGCACCCATTTCCGCCTCTCCTCGTCATTGACGTCATCTTCACCGGAAGGATCCTCAACAACCTTGTTCTCCTGCAGTTCATCATTGTTGTTGTCATCATTTTTGTTGCCCAGACTCTGCGCCAATAAATCAGCCCTCTCCTCAACAGTATCCTTCAACAAACTACTGCTATCTATTTTGGGGGCGAGTTTAGCACATTTCCTGATAGACCTCCTGAACAGTTCTGAGGGTTTTGAGGAGGGTTTCTGCTGGAAGTCTTCAACCCTAGCAAACGATGAGTTGAACCGTGGTCGTCTGAACGATTTCCTCAACTCGGCTTCTTCATATTCTTCCAAACTCTCCTCGATCGACATCAGTTTGGGAGCTGATTTCGATCTCTCCAAGGGCGGGCGATAGTTGTGGGATCCTGTGGACAACAGGATCTTCCTCCTAGGTAGTGAAGGGTTGTCGTAGACTGCGTTTGCTAGTGACAACCTTGCGTTCTGGCGGCTGAGTTTGTCGCGTTTGAATTCGGACAGCGCCTGGACCAGCCTGATGCTGAGTTCGTCTGCCATCCGTTGTGCGGTTGACTCCTTCCGGCAGAGCACCGCGTGGCACCTGAGTTCCTGTTTGAGTTTGCGGCCCTCGTGCCTGTACACCCAGCAGAAGACCTTGGGGAAGGCGGCTGGCGCCGCACAGTAGGTCACTCTGTGGCTCCAGTACTCTGTGAGGCCGTGCTGCTTGGTGACCGCCTTCAGTCCCGACTGAGTGACGGTCAGCTTCATCTGCACGTCTGGTTTGGAGCTGGAGTTGTAGTTCTTCCACAGCGTGCAGAGCGGCTTCTCCACACATCCATCTCCTGCAACACACAAATAAAGAAGGTGAAAATCTGAATCGGATATATTTCTACTAAACATCACATATTTTCACAAAGTTTAAACAGAAATTGATTCAAGATGTTTTTGATTCAAGATTGAAGATTTCTATCCGCCATTAAGTACAGTACAATTTCATCTGATAATAACGTACGTAGTTACTAGTCTATTAAGACTTCTGTTGAGACTGACAAATGCGAAACATTGATTGTAATGTACATGCATAAATAAATATTATTATTATCATTATCATACATATCACAGTCGAGTGAAAGTACTTGAGTTTGAAGATGCTATCGCATCATATCGTTTGACATCTTGTGATACTGGATTCCCTTGTTATACAGGAGAGATCATAATTCATCATAATGCAATTGAAACTCTGTATAACGAAGTTAATATTCTGATAAAAATGTTGTTGTTGAGAAGAATTCTCTACATAGTGGAGGAAAACCAAAAATATTCTAGAAAGCTGAGCCAAAATTAATTTTGTATGGGGTTTCGTTCGTTATATAGAGAGGTTTTACTGTATCTTTAGAATGGAAGGAGATGAGATGGATTCTGTACATCATGCATAATGAGGGGAATGAAATTTGTTATCTTGAAACAGAGATAATTAAAGATAGGTCTATTTGATTGATGAGAGCGTATGACAAACACAGCTTTGGAGTAGAGGGTTGGGATGTATTTTATACACTCAAGTTTATGAGTTTTACAGTGATGAAAATATAATTTGTTATACCATTACAATGTACATAATACACAGATTTCAATGAATAAAAGCACAAACACTCATTCATAAGAAAGAGCTAACTCAACTGTATACAAATTACTAGAGGAGGGGCATGCTTGAAACAATGTTCAATCACATAGAAATAAAGACTTAAACATACTAGTGATGACTCGAATAGGATGAGGAAAATAAATGAGAAATACTATCTTCAATGAGTGATAGTAAGATTAAACATTGGCCCACTGAAAGCAGAAATTTTTCGGTATAATTTCAGTAAGGCTTGAGTATTATAATACTACTTGTGTAAGATACAACAACTCTAATCACTGAAATATTTGATACGAAAATTCAACATGTGCTAAATTGCATGTCGCTCGAATTTATCAAGTCTGTCAACATTGCTATCAGTGTATGTCATGCCTTCAGCGATTTTCACAATGAGGACATCCAGAAAGTTTTCCTATTCTTTGCTCAGCATTGAAATTTCTCGTTACTTATTTTTCAAGCAACAGCTGAGAAATTATAGAGACAGCTTCTTGGTTCAATAATGATTTTTCATATTCCTTCTCTTTCTTATTATTGATCCTCTTTGTTGGTTCTCTAATATTCATTCCTCATCTCAGTTTCAAGCGATGGTCTATTTCATTCCTCACCATGTTATTTTATTCCTCAAATTTAGTCGTTGATTTCACTCTCTGACTCTCTCTCTCTCACACACACACTCTCTCTTACTGATTCTCACTATTTCCCTCACTCCAATAATTCCCAGAATGCTTTCTTCCTCTACTTCATCATTGAAAATTATCATTTTACTGTTCATCCTTTTTGTCCTGTTATCTGATCCTACTGCTCTTTCTTTCAATCTTCTTTTTCATCCCTATTTTATTCTTTTTTCTCCTTATTATTATTTTCCTTCACCTTCTTATCTTGGTTTTGTACTTCTTCTTCTTCTTCTTCTTCTTCCTCTCCTCCTCCTCCTCCTCCTCCTCCTCCTCCCAGTTAAGTGCTAATGGTAAGGATATCCTTTTAATGGTCTCCTTTTCCAAGAGTAAACATTGACCTGTTCCAGCTTATCTGATGTATGGAGATACAAATACTGTACTACACAATTCTATCACCACCATCGAATTTAATGTTCAAAATAGTAGGCAAAGTTCATTTCTCACTAAACAAAATTGATTGAATAATCGGCTATACAGCATTCCTAATATTATTATAAACTAGCCATCTAGCTAACATATATTGTTATCTACATGAATTTATTAATCAAATCCAATCTTATACATTTTTCATCATCATCATCTTCTTCTTCTTCTT
Organism: Nilaparvata lugens; assembly: GCF_014356525.2. Taxonomy (NCBI): domain Eukaryota; kingdom Metazoa; phylum Arthropoda; class Insecta; order Hemiptera; family Delphacidae; genus Nilaparvata; species Nilaparvata lugens. The sequence continues at coordinate 30,251,365 of NC_052516.1, read as the reverse complement.
CTTCTTCTTCTTCTCTTCTTCTTCATTCCACGTTTACTTCTCCCTTGTATTTTTCTTGAATTTTATCTTTCTCTTCTCACTCTTTCATTTCATATTACCTCTTCCTCATTCCTCAATTCCTTCTTCCTCTCATTATAGTTGAGTCTCTCATCTCATTTCTTTTATTCTTTTTCCTACCAGTTCTGACTCAGGCACTCTCTTCCTTTATTATCCCCTATCCCACTCGCTCTCACTCTCTCTCTCACACACACACTTCACTCTCTCTCTCACACCCATTTCCATTCAGCAAGCAAGAGTGATTAAACACTGACAATGCACTAATTAGGCAGTCGCTCTTATTTGCCGCTAATTTCAGACGTCGAAATGCTAGAAATTTCTATAGAAAGACGTAGTGGTTTCTATAGAAATTCGCTGAGAATTTCGGCAGCGAAGGTTGAGAGGAAGGGAGAAGCTAATTAGGGTTTCCGACAATACAGCTGAATCAGCAGAAAGTCGATTTCATCCGAAATTGTATTAGGCAAACAAAGGAAATGAGTCAGTCAGTCAGCCATTAGTCGTAAATAATTAGGGTTGAATCTACCCATTATTTCAGTAAATCTTCGTATTTCATTAATAATTAACTGTACCGGTACTTAGTAGCTCAATAATAGAGGGGTACAGTAGGGTTCAAGTGTTCAGGTATCATAATCATTGAATTTTAACAGTGAATCAAATCCTCTACAAATGAGATGAAATTTCTATGAATAATACTTTGCTAGATTATTATACCATAGAGAAAAGATAGCATAATTTATTATAATAATGAGAGAAAAGATGTAATTATCATGCTTTCTTTTCTGTAACTACGGTGATTCTTATGTTTGATTAATTTGCTCATTTTCTTTGTATAATACGAGTAAATTTGCTGGAGAGTTAACTATCCAGCTGAATCGTAGTTATAGCACAGAAAAAAGAAACGATCGTTTACTTCTTTACTAAAAGTTTGGTTCTCTACAAAAAAGCTCAGTTCTCTACTTAAAGATGAGGGCCTTACTGCAAAAAAGCCTGTTAAATTTTAATCGTGATTGATTACACGAGAACCAATCAGAGAAGGCTTTCACGAAAAGAAGGCTTTTTTGATTGGTTCTCGTGAAATAATTCACGATTGAAATTCAACGGTCTTTTATGCAACCGGCACCAGTTCTTTATAATAATAATAGTTTTTTATAATAATTATAGTTATTTATAATAGTACACTTTTTCTCAGTGGTTATAGTGAGTTTGAATTGACAATGACTAGTAGAATAAAAAGCTTTTAAACTTCTTATGAAGATCAATTTAATTTCAAAGTTCAATTCAATTTACACTCATAATGTTACGTAACTTTCATCGATGTAATATTATCAAGCTAATATGAGAGATAATTCAATAAAGATTAGATTCCATGGAGAGAAATGATAGTGGATTTAAAATTTCATTTTCAATCAGAAGAAGCTATTAGTGAACAATCAGAGGATCAACCGCAGATTTATAATGATAGTGTAGTGGTTATGTATTACTATGTTGTATTACATGCAACTTGTAGCTGGTCTAGAAAAAATAATCATAGAAGAGAGAAGGAGAGAGTGAGATAGAGATTGATAGATAGATAGAGATTGATTGAAGTTTTAGTTTTTAAAGAAATGAGGGGTTGCAACTCTAATATTTCAAATGTAAACACCCTTTGTGTGGTAAATGATTTAAAGGCCTTTTTAGAACAAGAAAGATGGCATCGATAGAAATGTTCTATTATACTTGAGTCCAAAATGGCGACTGATTGAAGTTTTAGAAGAAATGAGGGGTTGTAACTCAAATATTTTGAATGTAAACACCAATTGTGTGATACATAATTTTAAATGCCTTCTCAAAACGAAAAATATGACATCAATAAAAATGTTCTGCGATACTTTTATCCAAAATGGCGGCTGATTGAACTTTATCAATGATTTCTTTAAAAGCTAAAACTTCAATCAGTCGCCATTTTGGATAAAAGTACTTTAATGTTTTGAAAAGACCTTTAAAAAGCTGGGATATTATTATCTACAAAGTAATAATTACTGGGATATAATAATAATTATTATAAAGTAATATTGGCAATAAATTCATTATTCATTCATAAATAGATTTCTGCAATAACTGTATTATAAAGTTAGGATTTATGGAGCATCACGATAAAATGAGCACTTCTGACATTATTAATGGAAGATCATTAAGGAATGAGGTACCGTAACTGACATATTGTTTATGTTATGAACTTTGTGAAGGGATGAGTTATTAGCGGGCATAAAAGACGGCATATGAGACCATAGAGCACAGAGAGAAGATACCATTGCATTATCCGTCTCTTACAAGATCCAGCTACAACCGCACCCAGCACTCAATTAATGCCATACTCTCTGATCATTAGGGAGGTTCGCGCAAAAAATCGGACAAAAAACCACGAATATCTTACGAAACATCCTATCCATGCAACCAATTACCGAATGTGATTCAGCTGAAATTCGAGTCTGAAGAAAGAAAACGCCGCGCCAATGTAATTAATGTCTGTGTCATTATTTCATGTTTCGTAATTAATGAATCGATTGAATGGTAATTGATTTAATGAACCGATTTTATCAAGGTACCTAGAATACTTTCTAGGTACATTGGATTTTATGGTACTGGAAACTGGAATTTGATGATTCTTGAAGTCTGCTTTCATAGATAATACATTTTATAAGATAATATATATGAAAGATTCAATTTGCAATTTGCATTTGTTTTCTTTCATCTTATACTTAAAATATTTGAAGTGTAAAATTTATTTTGTCCAAGTTTTTCATCTTTTGTAACTCGATTTTTCTTGTAACTGGGCACCCGCAGAAAAACCTTCGGGTTTGGCAGGACCCTCAATTGCTTGTATTGTGATTAAAAATTTTGATTTTTTTCTATTTGAACCCAGAGTATTTCTTATGTATTTTTGTACCTTTCTATGATTTTTCCAGTCTTTTCTCTTCTATGAGTCTTTTCTATAAGCAACAGTATTTTAAGAGAGATAAATTACAAAATTTCAAGAATTAAAAGAGTGCAGGAAGTGCTTAGAATAAATATTATTCAAAATTAGAGGAATTTTTCAATTATTGTACAGCTTGAAATCATAGTGAATTAGTTTGTGTTTTATTTATGGTTCAAAATGTTTTTAATAACTCAATATTTTCAAGTTCTGAGAGTTTATTGAATGTAATCATTTTATTATATTCGGTTTTTAATCAAATCAAATTCAAAATTTCTAGTTTATTCATTTCTGGACTGAAAAGTGGACTCGAATCAATTCAAGTGGATAGCATAACCTATAATTTTTATTCATTCATAACTCTACCTTCATTGTATTATCATTCATCCCATCATCATCACCTTGGTTTAAAATACTTCTAGAAAGTCGCCTTTGTAAAATAATAATTAATAACCCTCAGCTCAATTCCTTTAAAAACATCACAAGAAAACTATTCATTGGTTTAGTGTTTTCCACATTTTTCATGCTATGATAATTTCTGGGATAATATAGAATTTATACTTGTATGAGCATTGCTGCACTAACCTTGAAATTTGATTAATGCTAACCATTTTTCATCACTACAAGTCAAAGCTTATTCAATTTCTTTTGTTATTGACTTGCACGGTCATTGTAAGGTAGAAAAATTAGACTTATTCTTAAAAGTTTGGATGACTTATAACGCAAAAGATGTTACATTCTTAGAACTAGTCAAACAAATGAAATGTTCGAGCCATTCACTACTATCTACTATTTAAATTCCTATTCACATCTATAGAATACCAAGGGATTTATTTAGAAGTGTTTTCTTTTATTTCATCATTTACAACTAGTATAGGTACTCAAGAAAAGACAAACCAGTTTATAACTACTGTCCCTTGTCTTTTTTTTTTTTTTTTTTGAAAATGGCATTAATGTCGGAAACATGTTGTGACAAAATAATTTGAAAGGGTGCTGAGATTTTAATTTTTATTTCTACTGTCCCTTTTCTAATTCACTCTACAGTCTATAATATTATGTAACGGCATATTAATATTTATCATCCATTTTACTGACCAAGGCTGGTGACGTACTCTTCATATATTTCTAAGCAATTATCTAGTAGGTATCAAGATACCTACTGGGAAGATCAAATTTTTGAAATATAGTTTAACAGTAGTTAGACCCATTACAGACTGAACATTAAAGGAATATCAAAGTATCACCATAGTGAAAAGATAGCATAAGAAGATATCCCATGGTAAAGGTCGTTTATGTTGCAAATTTCAAGACGATTTTTGTTAACTCAAGTCGAGTACTATTGACTACTGTATATTACTAGTAGTTCTGTGAACAGTAGACCTCACGCAGTATCCTCATCCACAAGTACCTGATTGAAACTATAGACCCTATGGAAATACAGCAATAGACTGGCTTCTCCACACATCTGTGTAATTAATCACTTGTCAGCTGATTTATGATGAATAATTCCATATTCTGATTTTTACTCTAATATTGGCGTATGAAGGAGGCTCCTTTTCCCTTTTATATTATCCTTGAAATGCAATATTTCCTAAAACCATGTATATACGTCGACGCGCAATTAAAAAAGTCAAATTTCAGTCAGAAGTCAAATTATACCTGTCAAATTTCATAAAAATGTTTTACCGCGTTTCGCCGTAAATGCGCAACATATGAACATTTAAAAATTAAGAGAAATGCCAACCGTCGATTTGAATCTTAGACCTCACTTCGCTCGGTCAATTACTGTTTTGTTGGGGTGAGAGTGTAAGAACGGCACAGAGAGACTCCTAGCGTCGCATAGCTTCACCAAAACAACTACTAGGACTATCGGCTTGAGTTAACAGTAAGCTGCGTTTACACCAAAGCTATTAACAAAATGTTCATTTTTCCGTCCTTATAGATTCTATCAGACTAAACGGAGCTTGACAAACACATATGCACATCATGTGTACGATAAGTTATGTTCAATCTAATAAAATCTATTAGGACGGAAAACATTTTGTTAATAAGTCCGAGGCCGTAGGCCGAGGACTAGAAAAGATTGAGAGCCGGAAATACATTTTTGCCCATGGTGAGAACGTTATTTTTCGCCACACAGAAAAATAAACAATATAAATATGAGAATAATTGTTTATTAGACACTTCCGAAAGCAAAACAGGAAGGTCATAGCACTAGCAAATCTGAGGTAATCTGAATATAAGGAAATTGTCCAAGTATTTTTATTTTTTATTCTGATTTGTCTAAATAACCTAAAAGATTATGTTCAATAATTATGTAAGAGGTTGGGTTTATATTTTTTATTCTTCCAAATGACAATATGATATTATTATTATAAATGTTTTGATTCTTGAATAATAAACACAAATAATGAAAAGTTTTTTGATCAGCTGTTTTGGCACACTTGAAATTTGGCCAATCTGAATGTCAACGTCAACAATGTTTGTTGTCGTTGACTTCGGAAGTTTAGGTTAGAAGTTCTATCCTACTCTGAAAATCGAGTTTGAATAGTTTATAATATATATCTTATCTGTATTTTATTCATCCAAATAAAAAGATAGTATCTTATTGCAGAATACTTATTCAATTCTAGAAGCATAAACTGATTCCGTTTCATAAACCTTTTAGTAAACACGTTCACATCAAATCAGAATCAGCTGACTTCAAGGTTATTTTACAGCCCTAGGGCCGTAAAACTTTTACCGGCCTGGTCAGAAAACAATCATTTTCGGCCTCCATATGACGCACGAAAACCAGCTCATTACATCCAAGTGGGGCGAAAAAATTTTTCTGCACTCCAGATTTGCAACATGGCAACGCAAAATACTTAGTAGGTTATGTGGAGCAACAGTGCAGCAAAATCAAAATGAAGTTGGTAACAGTGACTGCTGTGGCTGCTATAGTGAGCAGAGGTGCAACCAAGCACAACGCGCTAATTATTCATTATATATTATAACGGAAAACATTTTGTTAATAATTTTGGTGTAAACGCAGCTTTGGACTATCGCCTTGAGTTAACAGTGGAATTTGCAACATTAACGTCCAGGGATATCTTCTCATGCTTTATTTTTCTCTATTATGGTATCACTTACCGACAAAGTAACAAACATTGAGACATCTCATATTATTTATTGAAAGAAATTCAATTCCTTGACCCTTAGCTGTTTACAATTTCTAGAATTAATTTTAGAAAGAATAAACACAAATCTCAAGTGGAACAACTTGTAAATAACTAACACATAAGCAGGAAGAAATGTTGGAAGATGACGTAAAATAGCGACCCCAACCGGAGATAACAGCTTAGCACTAATCAGCTGATAATATCCCAACAACCGTAAAATTATAATGGAGGAAAATTAAATTGGAAACAGCTGCAGTTATGGCGGAAAGTGAAGTGATCGGATTATTACATAACTATAGTTAGATTCACTTCATAACTGTCACCACTCCCTACAAATAACATCAATTCTCTACATTTAAACAATGCTGACAATTTGAGTAAATCTCATACAATATCACTACCAGAAACTATGACTTCAACTGTATCTGACTATATCTATATAATATATCTGACTTCATCTGGTTATACCTAATCTCACTATATCTATAGATTATCTGTAGTATTTTCATAGTGAACTGCATCTGATTATACCCACAGTTTAGTTACACTTTATTGGCTATAGCTCATTATTAACACAGTTTCACTTTCATCTGAAATGTCATTTATATGTCAAATGTAATTATTAATCATTGCATAATGATGAATTAGGTCTCGATATCATTTCGAGGAATTGGACTATTGGATCTATATCTGTTATACTTTTACGTTTGCTTTGTGTTCTTCTTTCTTGCTTCTTCTTCTTCTTCTTCTTCTTCTTCTTCTTCTTCTTCTTCTTCTTCTTCCTGTTCGTCTTATCTATAATATGTCCATGTGACTGATGATATTCTAATGTAAGAATACAACAAGCTTTAGCTCATTCAAGCCCATATGACTGAATAATATATTCAATCTGGCAACATTCTGCTGGCGTTATAGTTGATGCAGCGTTGTCAAATTGAATATTTCAAGTCACATGGACTATAATAAATTGTGAAGTCCACATTATAATAACAGTATTTGATTAACATTGGTGTTGTTATTCTTGTCTATCACTCGACAAAGCAGATATCTCTATACTTCTCTAGCTCCACTACGTTGCCAAATAGTTTTTAAACAATGTAATCACATATATATTTAACAAAATATTTAATCTCAATAATGAAATTGTATTATTTGATCATTGAAAAATCTATTTATCTTTGACGGATGAAATATAATTAATCAGCCTATTTCAAACAAGAATGAACAGTAAAGCTGCGTTTACACCGGAGTTAATAACACAAGTTTTTAACATTTTTGTTATCAACTGATATTAATTACAAAAGTCAATAACATCATGTTAAGTTGCGTTTACACCGTAGTTGATAACATGAGTTATTAATAAAAAGTTGTCAATTTGACTGATTCGACAAAAATTTCTCTCAACAAAAGTTAATAACTCGTGTTTTTAACAGAAAATTCCTTGTTATTATCCATCGAGAGTCGGTAAAGATCAAAGGAGATGTGTTATGTTAACAAAAGCCTCTTTTATCGCATTAACTTTTGTTAATAACAGGTTACTATCTTCCCCGCAACCCCCTCGCCCAGCATCCCTACCCTACAACTACAGCTGTTCCCCAATCACTATAGCTGCAGACGAAACACGTGACAAAGTTATTAACTTTTGTTGATAACAAAACTAGCAGCCAAAAGAAAATGCTATTAACTTATGCTGAAAACTTTTGCTTTAAACTCTGGTGTAAACGCATTATAATTTATTTACATTAGATCAGATGAAGATCATCATGTTAATGATTCACATGTTTCAATTTAAAATGTTTTGAAGACAATTTTTTGCTTTTTGTTCCGGCTGTTATATCATATGAATACTCTCGTTAAGTGAAATCATATGGAAGTCAATTATATTGATAACAAGATCTTGTTAATAACAAGGAATTTTCTGTTAGAAACATGAGTTATCAACTTTTGTCAAGTGAAATTTTTGACGATTCAGTCAAGTTAATAACTTTTTGTTAATAACTCGTGTTATTAACTCCGGTGTAAACGCAGCATTAGTAGTACATCAAATGTACCGGTATCAGCTATCTTCTATACAAGTCAGTAGCAAGGCAAAGAATCGGCAACGCAGTTATCCTATCTTTCTCCACTGCCATTACATCGTGGACCTCACTTTAGTTGTATTTTGTACTTTCCTATGTACCGGCCACTATGTAGTCCTTCTATAGAAGGTAGTGGCAAGGCAGAGAATCGTTAACGCTGTTTTCCCATCTTCTACACTGTTATTATAACATCTTACTATAGATCAGAATATGGAGCACGAAAAAAGATGCAAGAGGTAGTCGTAATTTCCTGACAACGCTGGTATCTGATTGGTTGGGAGGAGAAAAATTAGAAATGTTCAATTATAAAACATATTCAATTTCAACAATTTATTCAACAATAAAAAATTTCAATAGCAACAGTTTTCATTAAATTGTTCATTTAAATTGTACATTTTTTAAATTTAAAAATGAATTTGAAATTTAAAAATTTTTCAAATGAATTTGAAATTTAAAATGAATTTCAAATTTAAAATCAATTTGAATCAAATTTTGAAACAATTTAAATTGTACATTTTTTGATTTTTGTTAATTATTTAAACCAGCAAAGTCGGTTTCTAGTCGAATGCACGCTGAAGTCCCAACTTATTTCAATCAGATAAAGTGATAAAAGTTTATATAGACTGCCCTAGTGGCCTATAGAAAGCTGATGTCTCAATATGGAGCAACAACTACCCCTGGAGTAATAGCAGTAGTCGTAGCTCCCGTAATGGTCCACTTTTACGAGCAGACAGATCATAAACATGTCCTGCAAACATGTAATTAGACTGTAACAATAGCCGACTGATTGTTGCAACAGTGAAAGTGCTGAAGAATTTTTTCTGTGTATTTTTAAATTTATGACAACATTCCTCAACCGGAAATGCAATGCAGAGCAACATTGTAATAGATCAACGAGTTTCATGCCTATAGTCACAAGATTGCAATGATTTCAATACGTTGCACTTCATTTCATACGTTGAGTTACTGTTGTGCCTCCTCCAATCCTTTTGAAGAATGAATTAATCAATACTTCCAAAGTATAATTGCATCGATGAATATATGGATGAATACTGGATCAGCGCGATCCTAATTTTGATCAATGGTCGTCGGCACATTGAAGTTTGCTGTAGCCAGTTGCTACCCGGGAGAATAATATCAAGAATATTGATTATTGAAGACTATTAATTAGAACTTAGAGTAATGATAGTTTTCCAGTTATTGACGTTTCTCGAATATATCGGCAAATCGAAGTATCTCAAAAACTGAGGTCGATATAAGAAAATTTACTGGACATTTTTTTGTTGCAAATTTCATGTAGGTCCTATTGTTTTCGGCTGTTGCACGTTTCGTGGGACTCTCTGTATACCAAGAAAATTTCTTCAATATACCAAAAAAATCTTCACGATGGAGCTGGGACAAGGAGTAAGAGAGGAGAGATTTCTTAAAAGTTTGAGCAAATTTTTAAAGTATCCTCAATATCGAGTATCGAACTCGTTTACGTAAAAAAGCTCTATATATTATTCTAAAAGCCTAAAATTTTTGTGAAATTTGTTGTGTGCTTATGGAAAGCGATAGTCTAATTTCACTTGAGAAGTGAAGTGAAGAAGAGATCTTCACGATGGAGAATTAGTTGGGATAGGGAGTAAGAGAGGAGAGATTTCTTAAAAATTAAAGAAAATGTACAATCTATGTGAAATGTTGTGTTAAATCATCAGTAACTAAAAAAATCAAGTACCGTTTCAAAAACTTTTACTCGCATGCTTCAACATTTCAAGTGAGTGAAAATGTCCTTTTCCTACAGTTACGTTGAAAAGTGGCCATTGCTGCACTGATTACAGAACGCAAAGAATCACTTTTCCGCTCTAGTGCGGGAAAAATTTTTCTGCACTCCAGATTTGCAACATGGCAACGCAAAATACTTAGTAGGTTATATGGAGCAACAGTGCAGCAAAATCAAAATGAAGTTGGTAACAGTGACTGCTGTGGCTGCTATAGTGAGCAGAGGTGCAACCAAGCACAACGCGCTAATTATTACATTATATTATAATATTATAACCAAGGACAACGAGGACTTTAGGATTTTAGGATTAAGGTTTTTATCAATAATAACATTACACAGAAAAACATTTGATGGATTTCAGGCAATTTTACCATAATTACCCACTTTTCATATTCAATGGTAACTGTAGGAAAAACTTAATGTGAAATACGTGCGCAAAGTTCCTCTGCTGCACTCAAGAAACCATTCCGCCCTCGCCTACGGCTCGGGCGTAAACGTTTCTTTCGGTGCAGCAAACTGACACTTTGCGCACTAGTTGCACAAATAACTATTATGTTGAAACATGTTGTGAGTAAAAGTTTTCAAAAAGGGAACTTGAACTTTCAATTCCTTGATAATTAAGAGTAGCCCTAACAAAAAAGTTAATCTAACTTTACTAAGCTCAAATATCGGTTAGAACTGTACCATCCATATTTTTGTTCTTTTTCCCGAAAGTATTCATGATTCTTGTCAACATTGTGAAATAGTACGTCAAATTACAAGTATACAAAGCTTTCACTGAACCAGTCCACTGCAAGAGAGTGCATTCTATATTCTCTGTTCACTGCTGAATTTGGATCAATTACGCTACTCCTCTTTCATTGGGAAACCAGTCGTTATACCTGTATTTGTACATTCCTTTGTATTTATCTATTAGGAAACCCATATTTCATCCACAACAACCATCATTAATATATCTATGTCACATGAGTGACATTTCATAAGGGTTTTGTAGCATGTAACTTGCTTTCTAATATGTAACATAATATATTGGCAATCATGTTGTAGTGGAACCAATATAGAGTTTACTAGAAGTCTAGAGAATACTGGTCTATTTTGATATTTATTTCTACATCTCATTCGAAATTTATTGATGTATTGACAACCAGTTCTAGATGTGGGTGTGTGTGTAATGAAATTCCTCTATACGTTTTCCAATAGACAGAACAGTTCATACTATATTCAAGATATCAACTTTTAGAATGAAGTTAATGATGCAAATTTTCCAAGACTGTATGAGAATGTCATCAAATCAGTGTTGAATTTTCCAAAATAACTTAGTAGACTATCATTACAATAGAATACGATAATCATATAAATGACTATGTAATGTGGCCCTGATAAAAAACGAAAGCACTTTGATATTTGAGTTTTGTTGGAGTATACTTCATTAAAATTATACTAGTTGTACATTAATTAATTGGAGTTTTACTGTAATAAACTACATTATTATATTAGTTGGAGTATACTTCATTAAAAAATTACAAAACTAAGAAGTATCACACCTAATTAAGTTTGTATTCTAATATTATAATAATTAATAGCATTTAAATTGTATTCTTTATTATATAATACAGGGAAGAATGGGCTTATAGACGTACGGGATGGGAAATTCACGAATGGCGCACATTACATTTGAATTACTGGGCTGATTAACTTGAAATTTTGCATTAAAGATTCTTAATTTACCGGGTTTCTTAATTTATTATTTTCTTAATAGACCTATTTTAAATTCTTCAATATTTCAGTAGGTCAAGTTTTCAGTTTGTCAAGTTTTTAAGTAGACCCTTGCGGAGCAAGGATTGCATGCTAGTATTAAAACAAACGTATATGGGATGTTTAACATGAAATTTTCTCATTTTCATGAACTGAATGGAGTAAAATCACTGGAATAGATAATATCGATAGGAAATATTGGTGAATTTGTATTTTCATCTAAAATTAAATTATCTTCGCAGTTGCATCCAGCTAATTTGTCATTTTGCAACGGTTCTGCAAAGTTGAAAGTGCCATTGACCGAAAACCTGATTTCTGATAGCTATGACGCAGAGATTCATCCCACAACATATATGACTTGTGCTATAATCCGATAATGCTGTTAACCGTTATTTATACCTATATACCCATTCCAAACACTCCACATATAGATTTAACATGTAGATATATGTATCCCAACTATATTTCAGTGTATACACATAGGTATAATCATTCTAAACATACTGGATATGTATTTTAAAGGAAGATATATGTGTTTTACAGATAGATATATGTATTCTAACTATACCACAGTGTATACAAATGGATATACTAATTCTCAACATATATGTATTTTACAGTTATATATAACCATTTAAACTACACAACAGTACATATATTTAATTCAGCAACTAGAATATGAATCAGTTAAGCCTCTACAACACTACTGTAACCAGCTTAGGATTTCCCCCCTTCAGCCCAGAGGGACTCCCTGAACTCCCCCCCTCCTTTCTAGAACAACCCCACCCTGATCAGATTTCCCATTTAGACTTCACATTTCACACATAAACCTGTTTGGCGCACAGGGGAATTTCACATACAGTCAATATAGAGGTCTTGATAATGTACTACTGTAAAAATACAGTTAACATTATTGTGGTAATACAGTTTGAGTCAGTGTAATACGAATTCAATAATGAAGTAGTCAATCTTGTAATACAGTTTCATGTACTGGAATAAATTTGATACTGAGGTAATTGTGCAGGTTGGATTGAATTGAATTACGGTAATAGATATCTCATTGGAACTGTACCCGTTATAGCTGAAATTATCAGGAGTTTTGGGCAGATTATTACAGTTTTGATTGACTATGAGGAAAATCACGTTCAATTATTATATGATATTGCATTATAGATAATATCCATTTCTTTTTGAGGAGGTTAACTAACAGGAGTTTTGGGCAGAATAATACAGTTTTGATTGAATATGGAGAGAATCACTGTTTCAAATTATATGAGACTTCCATCATAATAATAATAATAATAATAATAAATTTGTTTTATTGACCAATAAATACATTTGTACAGTACATTTCAGGCCTCGTCAAAAGTTCAAGATTACATGATGTAAGTCACTAGCATAAATACATTTTTCGTCAACATCTTATTCTTAATAAAACTTGAATGAACATTTTCAATAACATCAGTAGGTATAGCAAAATATTTCGAAACATTACATTTACACAGCATATAGATAAATAGCAATTCGTAATATATTAAAAGAGAAACACAAAGACTAACACTACAACACTATATTATCAATATATAATCTTCTCTTCTTTTTGTCATTGTGTTACGTGAGGCAGAATCAGTTGACTGTTATTCATGTATCCAGGAGATCGCTTCAACTATAATATAGCTATGTGAGATATAGTTTAAAATCACTGACATATGGTTGGTCGTTGCACAGTCGTTTGCTGAAGCCCATTTAGCTATATCTCGAGTTAGCATCACACATAAGTCACACTGCAGCTCTATTCACTTTTTTCCGTACATGCTTCTATCCAACCAATGTCTTGGCATCTGGAAAGTTTCGATCGACATCACTGTGAACAGACCTAAAAGACCTCACATAAAATTGATAAACCATAATTATTGGCGAATCTTGGCTATTGGCGAGATTTCTCACCATATTTAGCGATAATATTACAGATGGTTTTTAATAAACATCTTTCAAAAAAAGCTATCACAACCTCTAAAATCCATTTTGGCTAGTGTAGATATTGGATTTAACAGCACGAATTCGGGCCAAAAACTTAAATGACCGTTTTTACTTTCCTTGCCCTATTACCATAGGTAAGGAAAGTATTACGTTTCAAGGTCCCCTGAGTCCAAAAAACTGGTTTTTGGGTATTGGTCTGTATGTGTGTGTGTGTGTGTGTGTGTGTGTGTGTGTGTGTGAATGTATGTGCGTCTGTGTACACGATATCTCATCTCCCAATTAACGGAATGACTTGAAATTTGGAACTTAAGTTCCTTTCACTATAAGGATCCGACACGAACAATTTAGATCAAATGCGTTCAAGATGACGGCTAAAATGGCGAAAATGTTGTCAAAAACAGGGTTTTTCGTGATTTTCTCGGAAACGGCTCCAACGATTTTGATCAAATTCTTACCTAAAATAGTCATTGATAAGCTCTATCAACAAGTCCCATATCTGTAAAAATTTCAGGATCTCCGTCCCATCAAATGCAGATAGATTCCCAATTATCAGGCTTAAGATACAATTGAAACAAAAAAAATCAAGTGGAGTAGATTGAGCATGAAAATCTCTACAATTAATGTTCAGTAACATTTTCACCTAAAATTGAAAATAAGCTTTAAATTCAAGAAAATGTGATTATTCAATTGCATATTATTGTTGATTCTATTAAATCATTCACTATAAAGAGGTAACAGACCTCATGTGTGTCTCCAGCGTTATTGCTCTGTCACCAGCTGGCTGAAATCTTTGAATAGTAGACATGCGCGGGAACATTAGCGTCAGGTGATCAATTTTCATAACGGCAAGGAAAGTTGTGTGAGTGCGCCACACCAGATTTTTAGCTATTGGAGACATAAATAAGCTCTTTTTGACGACTCATGTGTTTAATTGGGCGTTTTTAGTTCTATAGGAGCTATAGTTTACATTGACATCTTTGCTACGAAAAGTGGAGTTATGGCTTCATGAATAAGTTAAATGCCTAATTTTAACTTTATGTGGCGACTCTGCAACCGGGCATAAAACAAGAAAAGTTCATATTTATTTGAATAAAGTATTGTGGATTGATAAAATGCTGGCCTGCACTGCATCGTTTCACACATCATATTTTGACTGTATGTAGTTTAGTTTAGTGCATATAGTTTTCAGTGAATGTATGTTCATCATATGTAAAACATGCAAGGAATCTAGAATAAATAATAATCTGTATTCTAGATTACTTAAGTACAAATGAATGTAAGTGTATAATTGTCTTCTTTTCCAATGAATTACTTGTCTGCTGTGCAAAACATTAATGTCATTGATTCTTTATGAATGTGTTCATACATTTTCATCTTGCTTTTGTCTGAAATCTCCAATATTTTATGCCCAGGAGAATGTTTAAATTCGACAGATGAAAATTACTGAGATATTGCATTTATTCAAATGCTAATGAATTAATAATTACAGAATTTAATTTGGATTTTCATTTAATCATAATTATTATTTCAATTCAATTTATTTTACCAAAAACACAAAAATAATACAAAGGTGTGACAGTTAGACAAAAACTTATTCGAAATAGCTATATCAACTATCTTATACGGCTATCGACTATCTTATTCTTATACGGCTGGAAGATAATGGAGGATATACTGTATATATTCAAATATTTCATTGGAATTAATCAATCAATCAATCAAGAATATTCTTTATTCCAAAAATACAGTAAGTACACAAATGATGAATAATATAAAATATAAAATACGAATAATTATGTACTTAAATTAAGTTTCCATATTATAGGTTATGGAATGAGTCTACATGGGCACTGTGGCCTGTGCGTAGACTCGAGTTGAAATTTCAAGTAGGTATAGTGAATCCTTATGAGGGGGAGAAGAAAGAGAGGCAAAATTATTCAATTTATGAGGGTAATTTCATTCAAATGAATGTCATAGTTTTGTATCGCAGAAAGTCATTCTGTATTGTAAAGTCCTTCTGTATCGTATATAGCCAGTCTGTATCGTATAGAGTCAGTCAGTATTGGTATAGAGTCAGTAAAAGTCATGTTAATTTTGCAGTCAGGTGAGTCCGCCGCCCGCCAAGACCAAGCCACAGTCTCCTCCTCACTTATTTCAACAACCAATATTTCAATCTTTTTTTGAAAATGGAAGACTTACTGCTGAAAAAATGTTATTTTGCGGAAAAATCTTTTATAATTACGATATATTACTTGAGATAGGAAGAAGCAATTTGTTGTTGAGAAGCAATTTGTTGTAATCAATTGATAGATAAAAACTTTCTTACATACTATTGTGAGTTGCAACCTTCTACTGTATTATTCTGTTGAAAGGAGAAAAAATTTAATTATTTATGTGGATTCCAAACCACACAACCACTCACTGCGTTACCAAGGAAAATCACAACCATCTAATCACTCACGTAACACAATGACTCACCCAAAGTTTGCTGGATGTGAAGAACCTCTCTAGGTTAATGAACTATTGAGGCCTACTGATAAAGATACAGATATAGATAAAACATACATAGGTATAGACATAGTATAGAACCACTAGTGTTGTTACGAAACGTCTTGTTTTACTGCATATGGAAGTGACCAGTGGTGGTCACCTATAAAATTCAGTTCAAGCTGACAGCATTAGTTGTACGGGAAAGGTTGATGTTGTTTACAAGGTATGCTGACTGATGGAAGTAGGCTAGTAGTGGTCACCAATACAAAACGACTATGGTGTAATTCACTTCAATCTGTCAGAATTTTTTGAATAGGAAGGGCTGGTGTTGTTGACACGGAATGATGTCAGTTAAAATTTGCCATATACAGAGTGATCCGATAATAATGCATACCGTACCCTCTGATCGCGCACATGTGATGCAAGACAACTCTAAAATCAGTTCACCACTTTCAAATATAAAGGTGCGTACAGACTTTCGCTCTGCTCCGCAACCGAACGTCACTCCAGCAGAGCGATTGATGATCGACCGGGGAGCAACAATGGTTCGACCGGGGAACGCGAGAAGATCTAACATCTTCCGTAACGTTCATGATGGGTGCGTGGGCGGCGCGACTGTAGTTCGATGGAGGAACGAGGGCGGTACGAGGGCGGTACGAGGGAGGAGCGTGCTCGGTGCGGGTTGGAAGAGCGTATATGTGTACGCAGCTTAATGTGGACGTGTGTGCGTGTGTGTGTATGAGAGGTGAATTGAGAGAGAGATTTGACAGAGAGGGAGAGAAAGATAGGAGCAGATGAAGAGAGAGAAAGCGGTACAGAACAAGGGAAAGGATAGATTGGATTAGATTAGAGATCAGAGTTCTTTTTTATGTATGTTTCAATATATACTAGATTATACACTAATTTACATCAAATGACAGAAGTGATTATTATTCAAAGAATTTGACAAAGTATAAAAAAATGAATAGTATGAAAAATTAATTAATGAGAATAAAGATAGAGTGCAATTTGAATAACGATAATGATATGATGTGATGTAACTACAAAAATCGGCGGTGTTTCAAAAAAATATTTTTATTTATTTACAATGCAAATAACACTAATGTGATAACATTGATAGATAAAATAATAAGGTAGTCCTTGTGC